>NC_047510.2:17822555-18052986 GCF_902827115.2 Pseudochaenichthys georgianus
CCCCTTGTTACTTTGGCTATGATGGTCATAATCTTACCAAAATCACACTGGTGTTAGTTATTTCCCTCTAGTTTAAGGAAACCAACACATTTACTCTGGGCCTGTCAGGTGAAAAATTAAAGGGGGGCTTCTCAATCTGCTAGAGCTGGTGTTATGGCTGCAGGATTTTGAACACCCCTATGCAATTTTGGCAAGGATGCTCATAATCTCACCAAAATGGTGTTAGTTAGTCCCATATTATTATTATTAAGGCACGATGTCTGACAGAGTGACACGGGCCAAATTATGAATATGCTGCGCAGTCCGACACAAAGCAGGACATTTGTTCACCCATAACCGGAGTAGGGATGCCAGCGATTATTCGATTATTCGCTACAGTCTCCATAATCGAATATTATTTTAAAAATCGATTTTATTTATATATATATATATATATTTTTTTTTTTTTATTTTTTTTTGTATGGCTTAGTTTCAACCAAAATATATATAAATATATATATGCTAATAATAGTAATAGTATTAATAATTGTAAATGGTCATTGGTCACACCAACAGTTTGTTTTAGCAGTGCACTGCTGCTGCAGCACACTACACACCGACCCCTCCCCCACCCCCCCTCTCACGTGCGACTACAGATGAACAAAGCGGCAGGTAAAAAGAGTTCCTCCTCGTGGGCCGGTCGAATAATCGATTATTATTCGCCAGGGCTGCCGAATAATCGATTTTGATCATGGTCAGTTTCTGGCAACCCTAAACCGGAGATGGTGCTAGATTTGCAACAAATAATTGTCAGTGCGTCACCCTCAATACAAAACATAATGTTTATCTTTGGGGCCTGTCTCTATCGGTCATGGCAGTTTACTGCTGCGTTGACAGGGATCCTGGAAATACCTCGACATGCATGAATGTGCGAGGGCCCGATCATCGCGGTTTGCAGATTTATTGAACTGCTTTTCTGAACAGGGGTCAGGAATAATGCATTTCCTAATGTATTGTTATTCGGCTCACCATTTGACGTTGGCCCCTTCCTCGGACACTTCCACCTCAAACTCCACCTTCTCACCCTCAATAGTGTGAACGTCATCCAGCAGCTTGGTGATGGTGATAGGGGGCTCTAAAGACAAACAAAGCTTTGTGTCAAAGGTTAAAACAACAGAGTGAGACTGAATGATTAACAAGCTGTAAATAAAGACAGGACCAGAGCAAAGGATGAAAGAACTGCGGTGGATAGAGCTGCAATGTATCCGTACTTGAGTACGGTGTATTTCTTCAACAGGGCATGAACAAACAACACATATGGTAATTGATGGAACCCAGCTAAATCTAAGTGCATGCAAAGTCTTGATTTCAACTAAAGGACAGGCCTATAAAGTAAAAATCAAGCACAAACCAGTTACATATACATAAATGGCATCAACATCACTGTGTATTGTCTATCAGAGGGGTTGAATCAATCATGTTGTGTTATGGTTGTACATACTTCTACTGAAATGAAAACTCTGAGGAACCTGTAATCAAAAACTAAAAAAGTAGATATTAAAGTGTTATTGAGGAGTTTGGTGTGATATAAATGAAATGCAATTCATTGAATAGCCTGATCAATCAGAAGTTCATTGGTCGGTTAATTATTTCATCAGAAGAAACATTTGTTTTCATTCTGTGATATTGATTTCAACTTTGTAAATCTAGTATCTAAAGCTTTCATTTTACGTGATATTATTTCTAAACAAAACATTCCTTGAAAGTAGCTTTCATTCTTGTATTTCTGTACTTTTGCTTTCTCTGTGGAAG
The DNA here is from genome assembly GCF_902827115.2 of Pseudochaenichthys georgianus. Classification (NCBI taxonomy): domain Eukaryota; kingdom Metazoa; phylum Chordata; class Actinopteri; order Perciformes; family Channichthyidae; genus Pseudochaenichthys; species Pseudochaenichthys georgianus. Next base: position 17,824,347 of record NC_047510.2, read on the forward strand.
GGAGGTTGGTGGCATTGTTAGTGTTCTCTACAAGCAGAGAAGACTAACACAGAGGTAAAGTGCATGCCCTTGTTTTAGCAGAATATACTCTTGAAATCCTTATCAATGCCATCTAACACATCTGTGTTGTAGATGTGGAAGATACCTCAAGTCTCCTGAGGTGAGAGTCACATTGTGTAACCACATGGTGTGATGCTTGATGCTCTGCTAGCCTCAACTATTTGTCATCGTCAGCATCCAGTCCCCCTCTGGACGTCTCAACTCTCTTCAACCTCAGCTGGAGAGACCAGAATCTCTCTGAACTGTGGGAACTGTAGCCGCTCCACAGACACCTTGTTTCTGCGGGCCTCACACAAGTTTGATGAAAGGAGCCTGATGTCTTCAGTTTAGGTTTGGTTTCTCTGCGTAAAAAACGTAGAGAAATACTTTTTCCCCCCCAGGAATACATAGGGGAGGCATCACCGGACGCTTCACAAGTGTCCTTCTAACAAATGTGTCCAAATATTGTAAGGGGGAAACTCTCTGCACTTTGTCTGAACTCACTTCAGGAGTTAGAATAAAGACCCACTTAAGAACTACTTAAGCAAAAGCAAAGCTCTACTTAAGGTGACAAAATCGCTACACAGTTAGTGTAAAACCATACTGCTTACATTAACTAACATCTTGTTGCTACTAGAGCTTTCGATGTGTTACATTCGATGCCATTCGCTTCATAGCCAAATTCTCTGCCAAAGTACTTTTGACTAGTTGTCATCTGCTAAACTTCTCACTGGCTTTAACAATATCAAGAGATATCAACAACAAACGGTAAGGATGTAGATGTTTGCAAACAGAAACATGAATGACATTTTTAAAGATAGTGTTTGTGTCCATAACAATCTGAGCACACACACACACACACAGACACACACACTGGAGCTGCATGGACGCAGTGTCTGTGTTAAAGCTTACCCTCTCGTACGGCCTCTGATAATGTAAAAGCAGGATGGGCGGCGGTGAGCACATAAAGTAAAGTATGGGATTAATATAGAAGCAGAGGACCCAATTACAGCTATTAAAACCTCTCATACTCACACACAGAAAGGACACATTGAGATAGAGACACCATAGTAAATCTGAATCTATAATATAACCTTATTATCATGGTGTATGTTTTTTTATATAATAACAGTTATTATTACAAATAAACACTTTTGGTATAAACGATAACTTAAAAATACCAAATATTAGGTTAAATTAATATTGTAATTAAACAGCCATCAAGGTATACCTATAATTAGTATTACTAATAATAATAATGTGTATAATAAAAAGAAATACTTATATTTAGACATTTCAGCATATACTGTATATAAAATCCAAATATAATGGAAAATGAATTATTCAGTTGAACAGCAAGACTCACACGTCAGTCAAACTGATAGAAGTGATAGCACATTGATATGGACAGCACAACAACAGTGATACATGAGCATAAACATAACATGGGAATTTCACTCGCCATGTGCCCATTAAAAATGAGTGAGCAGACAACAGAGCGCAGCATGCTACTATGTGGCATACAAGCGTTAGAAATAAACAGAAGACAAACACAGACAGGAGAAGGGAACAAAGCTGTCAAGCCTCTCAGTGCTCAAATGACAGCATTTGCTAAACCGAGCAGAAAAAAGGCTCTGCTGTAAAGAAGGATTCCTCCAAAGACAGTGACTCATGTACCTTTGATAAAAACCTCCGTGAAGCTCTTCTCCTCCCCGACCACGCACTCGTACGCTGCGTCATCTGACAGGTTGCACTTGTTGATAGTGAGTGTCCGCTTGTTGCCCACACTCTCAAACACATACCTGGACGCACAGGGATGATGGGGGAAGATTATACGAGGAGGACAAGAAAGAGAGAGACAAGAAAGAAAAGGAGAATAATGAATATATACTTTGAGCAAATATGGCCACGATCAGATGGAGAGAGGCCTGAAGACAACAAGAGTGACTCACAGCTTGAGACACAGAATCCACACATTGTTGTACAGACCTTCAGTGCACAAGTCTATTCTCCCACACACTGACACACACTGACACACACACACACACACACACACACACACACACACACACACACACACACACACACACACACACGGGATGCTTTACAAACAAGGTGACGCCATCCATAGGGTCCTTGCCACGGTCTCTAGTGAAGTGCTCACATCATCGGACGAGTCAAGGTATAAACTACCATTCACAGTAAGTTTAATATGAACATAAATAAAACCTACTTTAGGGCTGAGCTGCAGATGTGAGGCAGTCAAACATATTGTTTATGATAAATAAATAAATAGCATTATTTTAGAATCTCTAAAATGTGTGAGAATCTCTAAAATGTATGAGAGATACGTTACCTTTTTTTGAGTATTGTTCTCATAAATTCTTATCAACACCCAACTGGATGTCTTGGTTTGTCTGACATGAAAAAAGATAGAGATAATCCCGATGGATTAACTCTGTAATAAAAAAATCTAAATTGCTTAGCTGTTGATGGTTACAGTGCACATCCTGAAAGGCGCTCTGCTTCGTTCAGGGCAAAAGACCCCTCACATACTAACTGTCCTCATCAAAACAGGAAGAGGACATCCTTACGTTCAATGAAAGCCGCTGAGCGACTCAAAATGGCAGATGGTGGAGCCATTGAAAAAATACCACTCGCAACAGCTAGCCTCTTCAATAAAACACCAAAAGAAGCCTTTGAAGGAGAAAAGAGCAAAGAGGAGAACCAGGGACACTGACGGGAGCTGAGCTGGCTCCAAACTATCTATGTATGTCTACTGTTTTTCATAAAGGCAGAGTTTGCGACAAAAGACTCTTAAATCAAAACATATTGGGACTCATATCATTTAGTATCCAGTCAATGAGCGATGACAAGGTGTACTATATGCTTCCTGAGCTGATACTTAGCCTGATCATCTAGAAGCTATTATGCTGGTCAAACCATTTATTCTAAATTGCTCTCTTACATATATATATTATATATATATATATGTGTTTGGACAGTTGTCAATGTAACATTACCTTGCTAACAACCATACACTACAGTGAACAGGCTAATTTAACAATACAACTTAACATGAAGCAAATAGGGGGGGGGGGGGGGGTGGGCGCAGTGGACTAGTGTCCCTGGGCCAGACACTTCACCCCAAATTGCTCCTGTGGGGATTGTCCACAGTATTGAGTATGTAAGTAACATGTAATGTAAATATGAAATGTGCAATGATGTGACTGAAAAGAGTTTAACCTTTTATAAAGTACAATCTTTTACACATGACTAATTTATTAACTCTGAATTACTCCGAATTAATCAGAATTAATCAGAATTAATCAAAAACACTTCAAATACTTGAAAAGAATGGGACAAGGGTCTATGCTTAAACTAGTTTTCTTTACGACAGCACAAATGACTAAAATGGCATTGAGTGGTAAACCCATTAACATTTTTTGCAAGGGCCTATCTGGTCATGTGGGTACTTGTATACTTTCTCAACATGATGCGTCAGTACAATGTCACACTCACACCGGCATATAGTAGAAAGTATACCACCTAAATAGTGATATAGCAATTTGCTCACTTGGCTGATGGTTTGATTTCCTGTCCGTTTTTGAGCCACTTGACTGGAGCGTTGGGGTCAGTTAGTTCCACTGTGAGATGGATCCTTTTGCCTTTTCCCACTGAGTAGGCTGTATCCAGCTTCTTCAGGAAAGCTGAGGGTAAATGACGAGTCATTTCAACAACAACTTTAACAGCCAAATAATCCAGCAGCAAGCATAAACTAACACGCATTCAACCTGTTTTCCCTGCAATATAACTTCCCCCCTCAAGGCCTTTAAACACGGCTTGCATTTACAGCCTGCTGCATTACAGAGCTCCTGCTTCCTGTCTGCCACCTCACTCAGTCTTATTTTGCGTCGTAGCAACTCTGCTCTCTTTTTCCTCGCTCCTCACCATCACTCTTCTTGGGCTCCACCTTCTTCTTCATTTTCTTCAGCCTCGACAGCATGCCCCTCAGGTCTGTGATGCCGTACTCAAAGGCAATCTTCTCATAGTCACAGGGCTTGGCCTCCTTCAGGATATCCCACACATCCACTTCTTCTACAACAACCTCCTTGCGTTTCTTCTCCCTGAGAATTAAAACCACATTCAAGAAAAACGCATTTAAGAGACCAAAATGTAACTTTGATGTTTGTCTGTTGGTAATTAAAAGATGAACTTGCCTTTTCTTGAGCAGCGCACTGAAGTCTAGATCACCAGCATCCTCACCAGCATCTCCACTGAAATTAAAGGAAATAAATTAATGGGAATTATCTTTGTATGTTTATAAAACTGTACCAAAGCGGGTAGCGAAAAAGAGTAATAGGAAATATAGATCATCTCTTTTATTCCACATTATACAAAGCTATAAATACACAAGAAATTGCAAGACAATTATAAAGACAACAAAGACAACCCAACAGCACACAGTGGAGTTCTAATGAATTTGTGTCTGTAGTAAAAGCTTACCCTTTTTTCATCCTGTGTTCAGATAGATGCAAAAATAGGATGAGTGAGAACATAGAGTTTGATGAGGGCTATAAGCAATCATCATGCCCTAAATTCAAGTGACAGACAGAAATCACAATAGACAAGCACATGTAAGCAAGAGACATCGATTAGCTAAAAGCAAAATACATACTGCTCATACTGCATATCAAAGAAAGCACAACAGAGAATTAATAACTTGATGGTGCAAGTTCTGAAGCATGGTTTAATTGTCATTAGTACAGAAAGCACAGGCAAAAAGTGATGTTATATGGAAATCTATATTTATTGATGAATGAAAGTATGCTCCTGAGATTCAACATCATGCAGAATCGTGGGTTGAGAACTTTACGGCGGGGAAAGCTATCGCTGTGTTTCACTGCATAAACCTTGTATTACGCCTCACATGAACATTTCCAAGTGATGAGAAGAATTCACTTGGTCTCGAGTCATCAGTCACCTTCTTGTGCTCAACAAGGTGACGAGTACCTGTGTGTGGCACACGCCAATACATGTCTATGGCTCAACTGTTTGTTGTTTTCCACTGTGAACAGTTTTCCTGACGTTGTTGAGGCTCATCGAATGCCTCAGAGAGCAAGATAAATGCCAATAAATTCAAAGCCATTCCCGAGTGATGATGTTTGTCCTATGGCTGAACGGTTCATGCAAGGATAACATCCATCCATGTTGTCCTTGCCATCTCGTAAGCAGGACATTTCCTGTGACAATGCTCTCTCTCTCAGGGCACACATGAACACCAGATGGTCGAGTGAGCATGACATCGATGTTCGCCGTGAACTGCAATTGCTAGATATCAACTTGAACACTTTTAAGAGATTCTATATTGCTGTATCAGATAGTGCCCTTAAACACCTACTGTTGGAAGAAGTGAAACACACATTACATTTTTAAACAATATTTTCTGAATATTCACTAAAGTTAAGATGTAAAAAATAAATGACTATGGCTGCTGTGGTATGTTAAAATGCACTCGAGTTTACATAAAAATGGGGATCAGGGGATTTTCTATAATTAGCTCCCTGTTTTGGTGCGATCAGTATGTATTCCACAGAATAATTTAGTTTATAGTTTTCTTTTGATGGCTTTTCAGGTGGCCAATCAGTCAGCAGAGCGACATAAAGAAGAGAACATTGCCTGATAGGCCTAGGGCAGTGTTTCTCAAACTTTTTCATACCAAGGACCACTTAACCAATTAAAAAACACTCCACAAATATCCAAAAACACATAGTTTTTCTAGAACAGATTACAAATCGCCTGAAAATGCTACAAACAGGTGGCAACATGTGTGACGAAGGTGTTACGCTGGGCTATATCATGCAATTAAAAGTGAAACTTAAGCTCGCTCCATTGCAGAGATATTCCCGCGAGAGTGCGGGAAACTTGTTTATTTCAAATGTGAAATGTTACCAATATACTCACGGACCACTAGGGGGCGCTCACGGACCACCAGTGGTCCGCGGACCACACTTTGAGAAGCACTGGCCTAGGGCATATGATGGAGAGCTTAGGCTATTTCAGTCGAGCACACGTAAAAAAGAAAAAGTAATAAGAAAGTAATAGGAGTGAGTGTCCAAGATACTAGTATCAAATAATCAGCCCACATGTATTAGCTTCTGCAATACATGTTAAGAGAAACACAGATGAGGATCCCATAGGAGACAGGATTCTCCATACTTACCTTTTAGAGGTTGAGTGCTCGACCTCCACACAACAAGGTGTTCAACAGACTCATCTATTATCTCTCCAGCAACATATTTTAAGCAACTTTTCACTTTTCATTTATCACACCAACTTCACCCCCCAGCACCCTCTCTCTCCTTCATATCAGCATTCTGCAAATAAGCACACTGACATCCTGTCTAAACCACATTATGATGCTGTCTTTTCCCCTGTTGTGTTTCTCATCTTACCTGTGCCTTTCTGCTCGCGCTCAAACGAGGGAAGGAAATGTTATTTTTAAACACAGTTTACAAATAAGGAGACTCAAGGTGCTAAGATGTCGGCTGATTTCCGATCACACAAGACGCATACCGTACACAGGCTGAGAAAAGCTGACGTTTAGAAAAATAACTCGTTAAAAAAGCACAGCCACAGGATACACACTCAGATACACTTCGCACCAACAGAGTCAAAGACAGAAATAGATATTGAGGGAAAAAATAAGTCCCTTCGGAGACTGTCACAGAGAAATTCTTAAGATGGTAAACCATGAGGGACTCTAGGTGAAGCAAAACACCAAGGCAGCAGACGCGTTGAGACGTGACAGACAGGCAGACAGACTGACTTGTACAAAGTCGGTTACAACTGAGGAAAAGACAGACACACAGGCAGAGACACTCGTTGAGACTGACAGATGCCCAGAGGCAGCGTTCTACAGTGCAGCATATGGGAGACAGTGTGACGGGCGACATGTTGAGAAGACCCTTGCCGACACTGAGACTCACGATCGTTTAAACGACTCCAAGATGTTGTCCTGCTGCTCCTCTTGTACAGCTGAAGGAAGACGGAAGAAAAAAGACTGGTGAGAGGCTAGGTTAATTCATTACACCGCAGGTTGGAGCAGCAGAAGAATAATGGACTGATGACCTCGCTAGGCCACTAAATGATAGGACCTAGTGTGTACCGCACTCACTGAGATATGGGCTGACAAAGCCTGTAGCATAGTAAAAGTGGATATGCTGAATGGAAGATGACAATAATGAGATTGCTTGTCTCCAGGCTTACCCTGCACGGAGACCTCGAATGTGCAGATGTCGCACTTGTCTTTGGAGGTGACCTCGCAGCGGTAGCCACCTGCGTCTCCATCCACTACTTTGATGATGCTCATCTCGTAAGTGTAGATCTGACAGTGAGAGAGGGGGATGATTTGTGGGGAACACATAGAATTAAAGGAACACACGTGCGCACACAAACCCATACACACGCGAACAGATAAGCATTGCATCCTCTCAGTGTCATGCTCAGACAACACAGGTCGACTAATACCGGTTTGCTCATTAATCAAATTGCTGAACCCCTGATTTGAAGATCAGCGAACAAACCCTGTGCAAAATCATTTGAAGTGTTGTGTCATCTGCATACATTGGTATCTTGTATTCCTTATCCATCTACAGTTTATTTGGGCGTTATGTTGAATGCTAGTTGTATGTCCATTTTGGGCAGAATCTTTGCTAAATGTGTATCGGTCTCACAGAAGTGGTAAATACATTAAATAGGAAATAAAAACACGCACACACACACACACACACAAACATACACACAAACTAAACTAAATAGTTTGAATTGAACAGAGGTTGTGAGATAGGGAAAACAGTCGATAAAACCAGATCCATTAGATATACATTTTATATAAAAACTTCAAAAAACACAATACTTTATAAGATGTGTATGGACAACCAAAGTCAGTAAGCTTCATTATCTAGATCCAATGCATGTCTCTACGAAGTCATTTTAAAAGTCACAAACGGTATCATAACAATTGATTTACAGAGGTTATATTAACACACATACCTTGGTGTTCCTGTCGTAGACCTCTTTGAACTGCACGTGCTTTCCAGCCTTGCTGCCCAGGTCCAGCCACTTCCCCTTCAGCCATTTCATGGTGGGCTTCCTCAACAGGTTGGAGGAGTCAACTCTGGCCACAAACATGACATCCTTGCCTGCAACACACATGGACAGATTAGTGGCTGCCTGCCTTCCAACAGGGCTCTGGCACTCCTTTCATTTGGGATGTAATTCAGGGTTTTTATGGCCGACCATCTTGCCAGACCTTTTGTTGCCGTGACACTCTGCGGCTTCTCCACAAAAATGCCGCTCACTTCGGAGAGCTGAGGATCCTCCCCTGGTACATTGTCTGTGATGGGTGATGAATAGAAGAATAACAGAGGAACAATTAAAGCTGGAAATCATGATCTGGGAATCAGATTAAGACGCAACAAACAGATTGATAATGACAACAGGACACATGTCGATCAAGCAAACAACCAAATCAGCAGTCTTTAAAAAGAATCTGGTGTCTTACAGCCTGTTGGATGATCAAGTATATTTTATGTCTCAAACCACTACTGTAAATGCCAACCGCTGAGCTTAGGGAGGATATCTTCCTTTTGTAATCTTTTTTTAGCACTTAAATAGAGCAACAGTCTTTCCGTGAGGCAAAACTATTAAGCAGTTAATGCCTTTGCTGTTACACTGCACCATTTGGGACCCTCTGATAAATAACAGTCAACCAAGCAGCCCCCTGGAGCAGAGTGGCCCCAGGGAATAAAGACACTGCTCGGATCACATCTGAAGACATCACATTAGGGTTGACTCTGCGCAATCTTCTGCCACCCTGACAGAACATAAGCTGAGGCTGTACCCTGTTATCTTGGCAATAAAAAATGCGCTTCTCTTTTATCCGTTCCCTTGTTTCTTGTGCAAGTAAATTGATGTAACCTCTGTAAGGTGTTTGCTTGTCAGTTGATACGCTTTACAAAGACTCTAAAGTATTCTCTTACCATCAGGAGGCAATTCTGCATCAGAGGAGGGAAAAAAAGGAAGAGAGCGGGGAAGGCGTCAGTCTGTACAGTGTCTGTGCTGTGCTGTTAAACACAAGCGTTAATTGGTCCAATTATAATCTTGACTTCAGGTGAGGAGCACTCACACTTTAGATCAACGTGCTCGCACACTCCAAAAAAACACATATTTCTTATTCTGGCTCTAATTAGCAAATCATGTTTTTTTTCTTTTACAAAATAAAAACACACAACTGTTAATGAGTTATGTCTTCAGCGATCAAGTTTAAAAGCTCTTGGATGTTAACTGTACACAATCTGCATAAAACATTGTTTCTCTGAGGTCTTGAGTCAAACATACTGTAAGTGTTTAAAGAGGGTTTATGGACAAGCAGCAGGTAAAGGGAGAAAGGCACATGGGACAAACAATCAAGTAGAGTGAGGAGGGTCCTGGCTCTCTCTCTCTCTCTCTCTCTCTCTCTCTCTCTCTCTCTCTCTCTCTCTCTCTCTCTCTCTCTCTCTCTCTCTCTCATCTCTCCCTCTCTCTCTCTCTGGCTCTCTCTCTCTCTCTCTCTCTCTCTCTCTCTCTCTCTCTCTCTCTCTCTCTCTCTCTCTCTCTCTCTCTCTCTCTCTCTCTCGCTCTCTCGCTCGGTTGTGCTCGGTTAATTTGATCTTTTAATCAAAAGTGCCCCTGAGGACAGATCCAAGTTCAGATGGTCAGGATGATTTAAAAGGTTTCAGTCTGAATGCTAAGTGGGTAAAGCTGATCCGCGAATGTCACCCAGGGGACACTTAATAATGTTTACACTGCACTGTTACATCGGACAGTTGCTGTGTTTGGAATGAGGGCTGCATCGTGGAACTCCAGACACTGACCTGGACTTTGGGAGAATAGCCTACATCTGACTAAAACCCCTAGTGAGGATAATTTGTGTCAACAAGCATTAAAAGTATTCAGTAGCGCTTCATTTTGCGGGATCGATACTTTATCTTAACCCTTCCTATAAACTTTCCTAGAAATAAAACGATGTAATTTGCTATTATTTTGGGGGAAATTAGAGTTAAGACTTTCAACTCAAGAAGGAATAACATATGTTTCTATTCAAGTGACAAAGTCCTAGCAGCTGTAGGAATTTAAAACAAGTCAGGTGCAAACTATTACAAAGCACACAATAGTGGTTGGGGTGGATTTGGAAGTATGTTGTTGTTTTACCAATTGAACACTTTCTATATTATACTTATAATTGATGCTGAATTACCAGCATTATCCGATCCTAGAGAATTACCAGGAAATGATTAGAAATGTATGGGCCCGTAGAATATGAGATGATCAAATATTCTATCTCAGACTGGATATTACTAGACTAAAATAGAAACATATCTATTCATTCCGTGCATAAAATATCCTACTATACATGTAATGCATAGTAGTGTAATTTCACAGTTATTACTTATTCAGTATGTCCTCCATTTATCATCAGAGCACCACCAGACAAAAACACATGACTCAAACGCCTTCGATCGGATGTTGTACATACTGTACACCTATCACCAGTGTCGTTAACAGAAGTGTCAAATCATTCAGCCGTAGTGTATTGTATTACATCCACAAATAACACACACACAGAATATATACCCATAAGTACAGGCAGGATATATCACTTTTTATAAACCAGACCACATCAGTTCATCTCAAACCCTCAAACATTTCTGGGATGCTTTTGTTGAAGCAGTATAACCACTTGAACATTTTATTTGTATTGCTGTCATAAACTTCTCTGTTGTCTGTTGTATATTTGTATTTTATTTTTATTGTTTTATCTGACAGGTAATGTGATGAATGTGCTGTGACTTCAAATGCTTTTAAGTTGTGGCTTTGCATTGTTTTCATCATTTTCTTTCCCTTTATCTATTTGCTGTGATGTCAGTTTTGTTTGTTACATAAATAAAGATATCATTGCGATTGGTATTAAACTCAGTGTCCAGAAGTGTTTGCAGCCATATCTCTGCCATAAACTATCCTGTTCATAAGCAATAATGAATCCATCTGCTGTGTGAAAACATTTCATCTTAAGCAGAAATGATGGCTGTCAGTCTAACAAACGCATTAAAAGATAGGCATGTCCAATGACACACAAGCACACAAAGTGAAGGCACAAGCAGGCTGGGTAATATGGTGTTTGTCTATTGTCCCTACCATCCCCAGGCTCAGTGTTCGCTGAATGGAAAGAAACAGTTGGTACATAAAGTGCGTGTGTGTGTGTGTGTGTGTGTGTGTGTGTGTGTGTGTGTGTGTGTGTGTGTGTGTGTGTGTGTGTGTGTGTGTGTGTGTGTGTGTGTGTGTGTGTGTGTGTGTGTGTGTGTGTGTGTGTGTGTGTGTGTGTGTGTGTGTGTGTGTGTGTGTGTGTGTGTGTGTGTGTGTGTGTGTGTGTGTGTGTGTGTGTGTGTGTGTGTGTGTGTGCGTGCGCGTGTGTGATGTGATATTATGTATACAATGTCTAACGTCTGTTCATCAAAGATCCATTAAAGACAATGTATGAGCCTATATTCATTGAGACAACTACAACATCTTCAGGCAGGCTGGAACTGAACACACTTACACACAATCACACACACGCACACACACGCATTTGAAACATCTTAAATGTCATGCTCTGGTATACAAAAGGCAAAATGGCTGCATGTATATAGCGCTTTTATCCAAAGCCCTTCATAACTCGCACTCATCTATTAACACTGACACCGAACATGAGCCAAGTGCTGATGTGAATATCAGGTGCAATGCAGGGTTCAGTGTCTTGCCCAATGACACTTTAACATGTAAACGTGAGCGGCTGGAGATTGAACTGCCAACCCTGTGTTTATATCAGTAACAGCTAATGATTGTTTGGGATATAACAGCGGTTTGGCCAGTGTTCCCCTTTTACCACGGCAAAAATTAGCAACACAGTCTCAGTAAAACACACTGCTCTAACTCGTCATTGCACACACACATGAAATCACTCTCAGCAAACCACTTAAAGTGTATGCAATAATTCATCTCCAATGATAGCAACTGCACATACAAACTGAAATACTCACAGAAACACGTGTACTACTTTCCAATCTATTGCAGCTCTTTTGTAACATGAATTGGCATTTTATCCAACAAGGTGAACTGAAACTCTATAGACCCTACATATACATGTATAACACTATGTGTGACTCTCTCGGGGGACTCATTACTTGTTATTACTGAATACATGCCACTGGCAGAGGAAATCTCCATAAACATATACATATACACTCTCCTGCAGCACGGAACATGATTCTACCTGATCTATAGATACAGTGAATATATCACATATATCACACAGCTACTTTGCTGTGGGCTACCACACCCACACACAATTATTTCACACATTAAGCTGAATGCATTACCCTCAACTATGGATCGGACTTGAAAGGTCAGGATTTTCAGGCACACGGGGAAGTGAAATGAGACGAGCAATCTGCCAGTCTGAATCTATCTCAGACTTCTTGCTCATACATACAAATCAGTCTGATCATGTGACCCACAGCAGAATGGGAGACACATCCTCATATCATGAAACAACCGCAGTGACAAACACACAACCAAATCCAAGGATCAACAAATCAGAGGTCACACAAGTTAGAGGCAGTTTTATTTTGTATTATACTACTTCTGAAAGTCAGGATTGACTGCAGGTAAAATGTAACGGAATTCAATGCTTTCAACAATGTAATGATTAGATAATCGGTTTATTGTTATTTATAGTGGTCTTATAATATATTATATTGTAAACGTAAAGTGTGTGTTAATGTAAGTGTAAACAGACACAAAGCTAAGTTTAGATGAGACTGTTGATTTTTAAAGAAATGCATTACCGATGTTGCAGATCAAGTCATGTTTTAAATATACTTACACCCGATTTCTGTCTTTTTGTTTTGCTCTTTCCCTTCAATGCGTATAGTGTATTATTAAAACAGCACTTGACTGTGAGAAAATTGCATTGGCCAGAGCCCTGGCACAGACATACACACACACACACACACACACACACACACACACACACACACACACACACACACACACACACACACACAGTGCTAACATACATACATTGTGACTCTTACCCATAAATTAAACACCTTTTAATGGATCCTAACATCAAATTGAATTAGCATCTCTGATCGCTGGTGCTCAAAATACACTTACAGTGTGTGTGTGTGTGTGTGTGTGTGTGTGTGTGTGTGTGTGTGTGTGTGTGTGTGTGTGTGTGTGTGTGTGTGTGTGTGTGTGTGTGTGTGTGTGTGTGTGTGTGTGTGTGTGTGTGTGTGTGTGTGTGTGTGTGTGTGTGTGTGTGTGTGTGTGTGTGTGTGTGTGTGTGTGTGTGTGTGTGTGTGTGTGTGTGTGTGTGTGTGGCCACATGCATATCTTCCCCACACTCAGTCCCATAACCACAGAAGTTCACTGATTCTGTGTTTCTTTCATTTGCAAGTCTTACCCTCCTCCTCTAACGGGTTCTCTGTTTCAGGGGAAACACACATTGTTTTGTGGATGAGGATGATGATGAAAGTGATGATGATTGAGATACAGATCTAGATTCTATAGAGTTAAATCCATAGAACATATAGACAAACAAACACTGAATGTCATCTTACCCGTCGTGTCTGAAAAAAAGAAGGAGAAGAATGTATTACAAAATGAACCGCTCTTAATAAGAAGATTTTAATATTAATCATTTTTAGTGGTTATTGTAGCTTAAATGTATAATAGCTGATTACTGTATGCGTAACACAGAAATAAATTGGATTTCTGGGGCACAGTTTATGGGCTCAGAATAGATGCTATGAAGGCACTTACCAGCAGGGGCTGCTGCAGCCTTATCGCCCTCGGCTTCTGCAATTAAACAACAATTATGTAAAATAATTTGTACATCCTCATTATTTCATACAACACCAGCCGCACTATGTTTGGATAGTCACGGCTTCCAGAGCTCAGACTCGGTAAACTGTTTGAAGAGACGCATCTTTTGATCTGAATCCTCAGGAGACAATAATCATGTGTACATGTCTAACTGTGGGCCCTCGATCAATGGTTTGTTTACTATACTAGCATCATGTTTTTATATATTTATATATATTATTTATTTATTTTATAGATTAATATTATATATTATATATATATTTCATTTATATACTGTAGGCTACGAGTATGCTATATACTGCATAAGACACACAAATGCTTTCAGGTAATCAGGAAGCAACAAGCCAATTAACACTGCAAAATAGGCACCTTTATACGTTTTCAAAACTGCACAAAACACACGTTTAAACAAACAGGTTAATTTCAGTAAAGTAAACACATGTTCCCAGGTACCCGCACAGGGAAACTACATTCAAACAACCTTGCTTTGTGAGCCTTTTCCTTGATTTCTGTAGGGTTTGCCTCTGGCAAATGAGGACATATTGTATTTCAGCAGGGGAATAGTGCATGATTTAAATGAGGCAGAAACAGTGAGGCTCGGATAAATATAAATACGTTTTTCAGAGATCATGAGAAATAATTGGGCTTAAAAAATTCTAAAAGGGGCGGCCTCAAGACAAAAATGCTTTTGATAGGATAAGTACATCAAAGTTCCAGGATCCCAGATCTAGGTTAGTTTAGAAGCTCAAGGGTGTCTAATGAGATGGCAGATTAGGCAGGAGTTTCTGTCTGCCAGACAAACTAAAGCACAAAGCTGCACGGTAATAATTCAACTTTGTCAGCTTTCATATCTCAAGCATAGATTTCAATCATTTTGCAGGTCTGTGCACTCATTAGAGCCACTGTTTAAATGTAATAAATATGTTTTATTGCCTCACTTTTGACATTCTGTCAAAGCAGCAAAGTATATTAAAAGACAGAGCTACATAAATAAGTGAAGACATCATCTTGACCGCCTCTCCAGACCACCGTCAACAAGACACAACTGCAGAGCAAGTGTCCCGTGAGCCTACTTAGCAGCAGGACTAAAATATCAAGGCCTGGCCTTGGCACCCTTTGTTCCAGGCTGGCACACTATGTCGGCACAGTGGTGGGGGCCAACATTTCTATTTTGGATAAGGTTTGTTTTTCAGGCAGCGATCTGTTAATGCTTCTCCCAGAACTTCAATCCAAGAGAGGACCGTGACGCACCAGGCAGTACAAACGTTCTTTAACTACTGTAAATCAGAAAGTTTCAACGTTTCTCATGGCTGTGTTCCCTGGAGCGCTTTAACCGAATTTGATCCTTGATTCCTCACATAACAGGGCACAGGAAAAGTAATAACCCTTCACAATGAGTGACAAATGGGGCGATAAATAAATGTCATAAACTCTTATTCCTCTATGAAGCTTGTTTGGATGTACATACATTTTAGTCCACAAATGGAAGTTTTGCGTCAACATTTTAGAGAGCGTTTTTGTTGCTTAGAAACTCTCATTTGATTATCTTCACCCTTAAAAACAATATGTGTGACATTGTGAAAAATATTTAAACCTGTTACTGTGGCTTAATCAAAGATCCTGCACATGAATGCTAGTTCTTCCACAAAATACACCTTGAAGAGTTTCAGACATTAGACTTTAATTTCTGTCAATGGTAAAAAATACTTTTCTTCTTTACATTCCGACTTGAAATATATCATGATATCGTAACATCACATTGTATCTGCCCTGCCACAGTGTGCTGCTGTGATGTGCAGAGCAATAGTCAACAACAATGGGACATTTTGGAATAATAGGCAATTCGAACAATGGCATGACACCTGATTACCATCCACAGTGCCATGATGCTAGGGTCATTACAAATGACCAAAGGATAGTAAATGATGTAAAGTTAAAATGTACTCGAAAAGGACTACGTATTGAAATACATTGAATGAGTCTGGTAGGACAAATGTAAAGCATCTCAATCAGTGAAATAGTTGTTTCTGCTCCAGCTCAAAGTTATAGGTTGATGAGCTGGGTTTTCAAAATGTATTGTTCCTTCCTTTAAACGTCTAAAAGTGACGCATTTGTCCTTCAGCTTCATGAGATGTTCTCTCTGTTTCCACTATCACAGGTCTGTCTGTCCTGCTTGCTGGGAAAAGCTTTGAGCAAACCGCTAAGTCACAACCAGGACAACTGTGCCCCTTCAACCCTCTGTGCTAATGCGGAGGGTAATACACAGCTGATGAACACGCTGTCTGTGCGGATCCATCTCAGTCTCATTACAGTCCACGCTTCATCCTGCCTGGCCTAGATCATTTCCCTCTACAGCCGTCTGCCTTCCTGTCTTCCAGGTATCTGTTAAATGGATAACTTCTCCATTCCCTCTTCCTTTTCACTTAATGCAAATCCCCACTCTCACCACTTCAGCATCTGATTCCACTTTCTTCTAAGGAGAGGAAACAAATAGAAGAGCAAGATGATGAGCTATAAGGTGGAGACTCAAAGGGGGATAGAGAAGAGGAATAAGCCAGGCCAATGGGGTCAAGGATATTGTGAAGCTTCACTTTATGAGGCTGAGGATTGGGTTCTTAACAGGAGATGAGAGCGTTTATATTTAACAAATATCATGCGAGATGCGTGTTGAATGATTGCTTTATTTACTCAGTTTTCGCTGACCCTGCTACTCACTGTCATTGCTTCCTTTAAATACACACATTACTTGACACTCCCTGTATCGTAAATATAGGCCGTTTATTACCAAAAGCTTATCGCTTACATCATTTCAAACTGGAGGGCTTACAATATGACTCCAGCAATAAACTGTTTAAGATCCGGTTATAAAACCAGAGTAGAGACAGAGAAGTTCTGTTTGTGATATAAGTGTTGGTTTTCAAAGAGCTCTGCACTAAAACTGCCTGGGTTGGGGATTTGTATTTTCTCCACGGATATCAAAAGATCCATGCCTTCTTAAATCTTCATGGTGCTTAAGATGTATAAAAGACATGAAGTGTTCTATATAGACATTGCAACGGGGGTTACAAGGTTAGACATGTTTTATTCAAACTTTTTCACTTTAAACAGTGTGTTCCTGTCTGTTTGCTGAACCAGCCATGACATTTAACTGAATAACTTATAACTGATTTATCCAATCTCTAACTGTGTCAGACTGCCGTTTAATGCTGAGCAGGTACAGTGCATGTGTTTCTCTTCTGCCTGTGGCAATGTTATATAAAAAAAAAATGAGTTGAAAGAACATACATATGAGGGGGTTCAAGCATAATTCTTAACTTATGGAAACAAACTTGCCAGAGGTCTGCACGCTCTGAGTGACCGGTTGAAAAACAACACATCCTTCAATATTTGAAACCTTTTAGATGCTATAGATATGTTTGAAAGAATGCTGTTTTCATGAAAAGTGCCTGATATCCACTAATCAGGTTTTCCAAAAATAATGTCAAATGACTAAGTTAATGTGTTTAACTGTGGGCTACATTGATAAAAGAAATATATATATATATTAAAGTTTCAGCTGTTGCCTGCCACAATAAAAGCTACCATCTGAAAAATCTGTTGTTTGTCGTCTATTTGATCACACACCAGAAAACTAACAGCATCAGCAACACTTGATACTGAAAAACAAAGAAAAGATTTACATTCCTGTGCTCATCTATTACACAGTCTCTCCCTCTCTCCCCCCCTTTTGCTTGCGCTCTCTCTTCCCTTTGCTTTGAAGGGTAACCTCTGTGGAATGTGCTTCGTTAATCTCTCTTGACATTTCCCCTGTCTTCCTTTGCTGCGTACGTCTCCAGCTTGTTCAGTCGGTTAAGCCAAAGGAATCGGGCCAAGCCAAACATTAGAATCTTAGAAATCTTTCTCTATCATCGCTGAACGAAGGCAAACAGGGCACAGATTCCTTACATGCATTTCCTTGAATGTGTATTTAGATGCTAGATACTGAGCAGCTGTGTCTTTAAGAGACTTCAAATGCTGCTGCTGAGGAAAGCAACACTTAAGTGGTTTTGTTTCTACTGGAGCATGATGTTGGAGGACTGCTGAATTAATTTTGTCACTTAAGGGTGTCTACAACCGTGAGCTATGGAAGCAGCAGACGTGTTAACTAGAGACTGGGGCCAGCATGGCGTTCTCGGTGGTAGAGCATAACGTCAATTGGTGGCAACATATTCCAAAGGCTCATACTTTGTTAATGCAGCCTGGTGCCCTTTTACACACTACCCCACTTGCACCCCCTCTTCACCTCTTCAAGTGTGTGTTTTACAGGTGAAACTATAAGCTCATGTTATACCATGTGTGTGTGAGTAGATGAAAACATGCAGATTTAAATAACAGGTTGCAGTTTTGAGTTACATGTGGGAGTCTGATCTGCTCCAGAAGCAAAAGTGTAGAGCCAAAGAACCACAGGATATTTCTCACAATTCATCTAAGTATCACTGGGTTCATTTTTCACCCACAAGACACATAAGTATATTTTTGGAATTAATATAAAGCTGTCTTTCATTTCAATTTTACATTAAAGTAAAATGATGATGAATTTAAAAAAAAAGGTGTAAAACAGGATTACTTTGAAAGCAGCAATACTCCCCCATTCAAGATTAATGTTCTGTAAAATGGTTGTAAAATATCTTCAATTTCTCTGGAGTAAGCATGCAAACATTTATAAAAATAGCCCATCTGATGCCATCAAGGTTATCTTGGCTTGAGCTACCAAGAATATATTTAACGGAAAGCCTGCTATCAAGTTGCATTATGGGATGTGTAGGGGATTTTTGGAACTAAAATAGGTCTGCATTGGTTTTTCTTTTTTTTATAGCTCCAAGTGTCCAAAATTATGGAAGTGCAATAGTAAATTGCTAGAATGCCTTTTTAGGCCAACCTGTCTACAAATGGTCTGGCAACATGATTGTAAATTGTACTGATTTGTATACTGGAATTTAATTTCAAACATGAACCTCAGATGTTATACTGTAACTCTCTCCACACTAAGATTGAGCTCAACCAATCAGATTGCTCCTGCTTTAAGAGCAGCTCTGCTTCTGGGTGATGTTTCTTAGTGAGTAAAACTCTAATCCACTCCAATTTAAATGCAGATTTGGCACAGCTATTCAACAGAGAATCCCTCAATGCTTTAAAGCACCTTAATCCAGCTTTAAAAGCAACTCATTTATTATTATGCCCGTGATCACACTAAACCAAGCGGATGTTACTGTACTCAAACCCCACGACGGTGTGACTCGTATTTGCATAATATTCAAATGTAAATTGAAATGGGGAATATTGGCAGTACAGCAAAGAAAATGTTAATATTCAAACAATCTATTTTTAAGCCTCAGTGTATGGATGGGTATGAATGGTATTATTGGCATTTGGATGGCGTCCATGCCGGGGGCAGAGCAAGACTGATGGAGTTTCACCATTTCAGATGAGGATGGAGACTGATGCTGTCGGCAGAATCGAGGTACACTTAAGCCTCTGCCCTCTCAATCTCTCAATCATTTGCCAAGTTAATTCAGCAGTCAAGATGATCTGACTTACAGCGTCACCCCTAGCAGGACAAGGTAAGGGGATACGTTCAGAGTAACGTCTAAATAGTAGCTTGACATTCAGATTAGTCATGGTTGTTGTAAAACCGTCGTCAGATGAAACATATCAGTGATTCCAGTTACTGTCAAGGCTGTAATATAAAAAATAATAAACGACTGCCTGTGAAAGTGTCAGGGAGCTGGTTACTCTACTAAATACTGTAGGGCCTCCCCGTTTTAGATATATTGACCATGAAGGGAACGGCCGTTTTGGATGCCCTGCTTGTTTTTGGCGGCTGAGCTTCAGGCTTCAAATAAGTGTAATCTTGTAATGGAATTCTTCTCTCATAAACATAATTGAGAGCTACTTTACAATTACTTTACAAAAGTCAATGAACAACTGTATTACACTCCAATCCAAATGATGTGCTGTGTTGTGTTTCGTCAAATGTGTTAGTTATGTATTTTGTCTGTCATTTCCTGTTTTGTTACCTCTTGTCTTTCATGTCAGGCCCTGTTTTCTTCCTCCCCTTGGGTGTTTGTCCCACCATCATCAGTGTCTGCCCCGCCCCTGATTGTTTCCACCTGTTCCCACTCACCTCATGTTTAAATAGTCCTGTCTCTCCCCTGTCCTGTGTCAGTTTGTTTCCCTGAATGGTCGTGCCAAGCCTCAGCTCAGAAAGGATTGCGTTCACTCATGTCAGGTTTTGTTATTTTGTTTATTTTGTTGGCTTAAGTTTTTATTAAGTCCTCTTTTTCTTTTTCTAGTTTTTTCCTCCTTGTGAGCGCCTTTTGTTACTTTCCACTAGTGATGGCGAGATGAAGCCTTATGAAGCCTTGAAGCTTTCCAGCCAATTGGTTCGCAAAAGGGTTCATCTCATGAGGCTTCATCATGGGCTTCATTTGAACACAAACCCCCCTGTTGGTCAAAGTGTGTAAAACAGGCAGATTGGACATCTCAACAGTGTGCTCCATCTCATACCGAGTTCCCAATGAGTAAAGCCTTAGAATAACTCTAAACAACGAACATAAAATCCTATTTTCATGTTAACAATATTGTATTTATTCCAGTTTAATGATTGTGATTGAAAAGCCTAAGGAGGCTGGTAAACATTGCAAAGAGGGATTTGAATTCCTTAATAATATTCGTAAACTTAACCATGTTGTAGCCTGAGAAAGGCTAAACCAGATCAAAGAATACATATATTAACTACATTATCTCATTTAGCTGTAGCTTTTATAAACAACAAAAAATACGTATTGTTCTGTCGTTGAACCAGGGACCCTGTGGTCATGAGTCAACTGCTTTCCAGCAGTACACACACTGAATCTCACTGAAAACACTGCAACATATTTATTCCTGTATGTATTCATGTTTTTATTCCTACATTTATTTATGCTTGTATCTATTTATACTTATGACATGTTCCGACCTCTATATGAGTGAGGGTCTGAGCTCTCTTGATTCCATCGTGTCACCGGGCCCGGGTACAGGAGGGGTAATATCGTTATTATTATAATCCATCTATGGGTATTATGAGCGTTGTGGTTCAACCGATCTGAATCGCTTCCTGAAGCAGTCACGTGGTATCGACAGGCAGCGAGGCTTCGTTTGTCATCGGTGACGTCACTGGCCCAAAGCGATACGAGCCTCGGTACGTGCTTCACAAAAAGCTTCGGGGATTACTCGACACACGCTCCGAAGCCTCGGCGCAATACGTAACATCACTACTTTCCACCACCTACTTTAGCTATTAGAAAGCTGCAGCTGATTCAGAACGCCGCTGCTCGAGTCCTCACTAACACTAAGAAAGTGCATCACATCACTCCTGTTCTGTCTGAAGTCTTTACACTGGCTTCCTGTGTGTCAAAGAATAGATTTCAAAATACTGCTGCTGGTTTATAAAGCACTGAATGGTTTAGGCCCAAAATACATTTCTGACCTCCTGCTAAACTATGAACCATCCAGATCTCTCAGGTCTTCAGGGACTGGTCAGCTTTCTGTCCCCAGAGTCAGAACTAAACATGGAGAAGCAGCGTTCAGTTATTATGCTCCAAACATCTGGAACAAACTCCCAGAAACCTGCAGGTCCGCTGCAACTCTGACTACTTTTAAATCCAGGCTGAAGACTTTTCTTTTTGTCGCTGCTTTTAATTTTAATTGAAACTGAGCCGTTGTGTTCATCAGTAAAGTGGAACTTCTGTGTGAACTATTCATATCTTAATACACTGTAACTTTTTATTCATGTACTTTTTATTCATGCATTTTTTCTTTTAATGTTTCTTTTATTATCTTTTACTGTTTTTAAATGCCTTTGTCTGAATGTCTTTCATTTTTCTAAAGCACCTTGAATTGCCTTGTGTTGAAAGGTGCTATATAAATAAACTTGCCTTGCCTTACTTTGTTAAGAGGGATTACCTGAACTTTGAAAATAAGTATGCCTTTTTTTATATATTCAAGACTTTGTCTCTGGGTCGTGCATTTGAGTTCATCAATTTGTGTCGAGGTCCTGACATGCTGTCTGGAAACAGTTTTGTTTGCCCCAACATAAATATTATTATTTAAATTAGATTTGAGTCTAAAATCATAATTTTTTTCATTACATGTTACAATTGAGAAAATGCAGTGTTTGTCAGTGGGATTTATAATCTTATAACACTTGTGTTTAAATGTATTGGGTTGAAGAAATAAAATGTGAAGAACCAAACTGTCTGGTTTAATTGCTAGATTATTGTTTTGATGTCTTTTTTTATAAAACTAACATATTTAGTAAAAATGGTCTGTGTTTTTATTATTCTTACTTTAGGGATGCAACTCCACATGTATTTGTCACCATGCATGTTGATATCAGAAGCAATCACTGACCTCTGCAGTGTCCTTCTTACACATCAGAGAAAGGTCATTAATAATGATTGTCCCACTGGGCAAGTTGATAAACCTTTTAAAGGTGTTGAAATAAGTGTGTTATTTAGTCTATGCGTGCTGTAACGGTCATGCATTAAGCCTGTTGTGGCTGAGGGCTGAGGGATTAGACACGCAAGCCGGTGGAGGGAGTGTGAAGGATGGGACGTCTGTTTATAACACAGGGTTACAGTGAGTGGTGATGATGATAAGAAATATGGCGTGTTTGGATTCCACCTGTGATGTTTCTATCCTAGTGATGTCTCCCCTTCCCCTCTCTGCCACATGTGAGGAAGAAGATTTATGGACGAACAAGTGAGGAGAAAGAAATGATTTGATAAAAGAAAAAAAACGAGGTGCGAAACTAAAGATTACGTTTAATAGAGTACACTTCCTTATGAGTTGAATGCTATTACTGTATGTGAATGAAGCAGTCTCAACATGAGAAAACATTTGCTAAATTAAACTCTAATTTAGGGACGCGGAATGTATGGTGTTTGGTAAACAAAGGCGGATTTAAATACTGTATTAAGCCGTCATCCACTTTAGCTTTCCATTCATTCCCTTTTGTCTTCCAGCTAAGCACAGCCTGCGTTCCAAATAGACCAAGGCTTCTCTCAAATCACAGAGGAACATTTCATAAAAAATAATACATTCTTGGTGTTGGGCTGTGTTTAGAGAGACTTTGTTAATTATATAATATCAGGGCTCAATTCACTTTTGTCACACTCTCTGTAGGACCTTATAGTGCAGTCGCTTCACTCTGCATCTGTCTGTAATTCATCAAGCAGCATGGGCATACCTGTGGGAACTCGATGATAGTCTCAGTATGAAGAAATGCTACACTGAGCGGTTGCAGACGTGTAGTTTGGGGGATTGAGGGGTAGGAGGGCTGACAGGATGCTAGACTCTTTCTAGCCTGCAGCCATTAGGATGACGGGTGGTTTAACCTTCCACTGAACAACTGCTACTCAACAAAAACAAGAAGATGGACTAAGACGTCCAGTGGGCTTGGTTTCACAAACATATTTTAGATAGGTCTATTGGGTTTCACAAAGACAGACTCACTCACTTAACTTCAGACGTCTAAACTCATCTGTTGCAAACTGCCAAGTTCTTTTAGATCTTAGAGGAGGTCTTATTTGCCATGAGTTCTGTGTTTTTCCAAATGTTACAGAGCTCAGCTCCATTCGCTCCAGCAGAACAACAATTTCAACTGGAAGAATTCAACAGGGAATTTTGACCATCCATTGCAAGGATCTAAAGACAAACGTTATTGCTGTAAACATTTTAAATCCCTGATGTAAATTAAACAACGTAAAACCGGTCCAACACTTTAATACAGTCTTAAATCTAGTCTAAATTCCACTATATCTTTGTGAAACAGGCCAGTCAATTTTGTGGACAAATTGTTTTAAATGTAAATCCACTTAATGTTATATTTGGTTTTGAATATTCTATATCAAAATCAGTGCTGACAAGTGACACCATTATTGGCCCCACAATTGGTGGAGCCAATAATGAGAAGAAAAATAAGTTTTAAAGAAATTACATACTCAAAATAAACAGTAGTGATTGATGATCTGAAGTCTGACGGTTTGCCATAGCTATGAACCTGGCGACTGCTATGCCCCGTCCTAAGAGGAGGAGGAGGAGGAGGAGGAGGAGGAGGAGGAGGAGGAGGGCACACACTCACTAATGGAGCAGCACCAGTAAACCTCCACCCTGGCACAAGGCAACTATCAGCATCAACACTGGTGCACAATGTCTAATTATGATGTAACTGGCGTGTTACATAGAGTCATGGGCCATGACACGAAACAGGTCAATAATCCATACTTATGTGAGAAACAAAGATCCCGCTGGGCTGTTTTGCCTTCTTTATTGGGTCAAAAGGGGCTAACCGTATCTACTTCCATTCCCAGGGGTGTCTTTAGCTTAGCGGATCCAGAAGGCCACAGCTCCTATACTGAAGAACTATTCTCGTTGCTGTTTATAGGCATGCGTGCTTTTTCATGATCCCACAGCTTCTTGATTCCTGGTGCCACATTAACCGCGGAGAGAAAGACGCCATGAGGGGGGGGTTATATGTGCTGTAACCAGATAGACACAGAGAGGGGCTGCAGAGTGTATGAAGTTCAAGAGAGGGGAAACGATCTGTGATGGGTGGAAACACAAGAACAACAGCAGGCACTCATGTGGTGTTGGGAAGGTGATATGTGTGATGTCTGGATGCTGGATTGGCAACACATTGGTAAGATATAATGAAATGTAGGCATCGAATTACTGCATGATGGAGAATAAAAACGATAAAGGCTATTAAGCGCTCTGGAGTGGAACGATTTTAGTTTATGCATTTTAATCACACATCCGCACAGATATGCGTATACAATCTGCACCTATTTGTTTTGAGTAAAAAATACTTTTGATTTCATCTATAGTAGAGTATAAAATTGCACTTTAAGCAAAAAAGATCACTGCATTCCTATCGGCCCATGACGGGGAATGTGACACCTTGACTAAAATCCACAAGAAAAAAGGGAGATCCGACTGTTTCCACACAATAACAGTGATATGGTGAACTTCCCAGAGATTGGCGAGGGGAGATGGATGCCAGCGGGGGAGACAGCGTAACAGAATGAGGGAGGCAATCGGGGTCAGATAGATTAGGTGTCTGACGTGCAGAGATATGACGCAAGGTATGTTACACCTGACTTGGCAGAGATCCCTCTAACAAATCATCTCTCCGCTTTTATCTGCTACCTTCTCCTCTCCTCCTGCCTTCATTCCCTCCTCTTCTCATGCATGCACTCGTTTCTCAGGTTTCAAGTAAACAGCTGATTTATGGTGCATTACCTCAATGCACCATAAATCAGCTGTTTACTTGTTGACAAAGGCAGCAGAGCATATTTTAGACTGACAAAAACATTATGACATGCACTACAGCCTGTGCAATTTCATGTCACATATTATCCTTTTGTATCAATGGAAGATATAAGCTTAGGTTATGCTGTTCATAGATGTTTCGTTTTTTGTGTGACATCATATTTCATTTATTTGAAACATTTCATCACTATATGTGAACAGAAAACTCACAGGGTTCAATTGTTGGCATTCTTTAAGAGAATCCTGGAAAGAAATTACCTATAGCAATACATTTCTTCATTTCTAACTTAAACCTAACATCACACATCACTGTTGCTGACTTTTGCATCTTCACCATTCCTGCCTTCCTAAGCTTAATGAACCTCGAGTACCTGAGAGGATTCCCCCTCACACAACACACTTGTCCCTATAAGAGTCAATAAGATCCCTTATCGTATCCAAATTGCTCTTCTATCTATTACTGTTTGAAGAGCAATATTATATCAAATTGTATTTAACACTAAGCAAATATTAAACCAACACATAACACTTTACTCTCTAAACATTGTAAATATTTGACATTACATGCTTTCATTCTTTGCATTTCTATCCCTATTTGTAAAAAAGAAAAGCGCATTTGTCCGCCTAAAAGAACGATACACAGCAAGACGGCAGCTTTAGAACTTTGTTAAAAGAGAAAGCAGCCTAAGACACTGAGGATGAATTGACAAAAAGATGAACTTGTCACTAACTAATGAAAGCAAAAATAAATGGCATAGATTACAGAGTGATCACGCTCATGTTTAAGAGCTTTCACATGCCATTTAATTATTGTCACATAAATACTTAAATGTCCAGTCTCACTTGTCCAAATAAAGAGTTTGAAATGATGGGTTCATTTTTTCTTTCTAATTCTTTTTTAACTCATCTTAACATCTCAGTGTATCCCCAGCTTCCAGCTTTCCTGTTATAATCCTACAGGTTGGACCGTCTTACCTGGCTTCTGGGGCTCAGGCATGTCTCTTTCGTTTTATAGTGATTCCTCTGATAGTGTCTTCCTCCCTCCTTGTCTGTGGATCTGCCTGAATTTCCACCTTCATCCCTTTTTATCACCTCAACACCCCCTCCCCCTCAAACACACACACACTACAACTGTCAGTGACGTCATCCTCCCCCCAACAAGTGGAACAAGGAAGGAAGAGAGCGACAGAATGGCTGTCACTTGAAACCTTGGCAGGAACTGCAGGGCTTTGAGGAGCAGAAGGTAGACACCATGATGGGTAAAAGCAGAGTCATAAAGAAAAGTCCAGCCCTCGAGGAAAACTGCCAGAGGATTAACTTGTTAGGCTCTGGAGCCAGGATGTTCACAAGCTGTCTGATGCCAATCCGATCCACCAGACAATGGAGTGATTCAGCAGCGGCGTGCACTGCTAAACAAATTTGAATTGAAAATACTGTAGTGGAGTCCACTACAATGGTAAGGTGCAGACGGAGTCAAAGGGTGGCCTGACATTTTTGGGGAGAAAAGAAGCTTTTATTTATCAATTTCTTGAAGGACTAAAAGATTGAACAGACACATCAAACTACTTGAGTCAACAAAAACTTGGATTAGATGAAAATGCCGGCAATCAATTCACTGCATTGGAGCTTTCATTTCTTGTTTAAAGAATGGCCGACATCTCAGTTTAAGAAACTGTAGACGTTTAAATTAATAGTTAGTAAAGATTGAACATAATCTCGCTTAAGAAAGCATAATTTTCCCTACTCTACCCAGCGTTACAGATGACCTAAAGTTAAATGGGTCATGTAGATTCCACTTATATCACGATGCAAGTGCAGCACCTATTCTACTAATGTATGCAGAGAAAAACATTACAGCGACAGAAGGTGATAACTGTTCATTTAGTAGCTCTTTGTCTAAAAGAACAGAGCAGGTGATCAATTAATGGCACATTTTATGATCAATTTGGGCAGAAAATGATTATCCCATTAAGACATGAAGCTTCAGAGTTGAATAGAAAATCAGTGAAAAGTGTTTTGCAATGTTTTTCTGTGTCAAAATCAACTATCAATAACCCTGAGGAGGATCTTGTGTTTACAAGAGTGACCTTACAAGTGAAATAAGGCCCCAACCTCAATAACTTTCACACCGTCCCTATTTGAAGAGTAAAAAAGCAGCAGCAGCCTTGTGTTCCTATAGGCTCTGACAATCCCATGTGTTCTCCAGTAGCCATAGCTGTCAACAGGATGTATTTTACTGCAAGCCCTCCACAGGGATGTGAGGAACAAGGTCAAAGACAGTCGGAGGAGGTCACCGACCTTATGAATTCCTGGAGAGGTATAAAGTCCCCAACCCAAAGACATGACTATAGAGACACATGCTAAGAATTTGTCATATATTTATCATGTGTTGTGGTATAAACAAACAGGATAAATAGTATTGTACTCATACGAGTGATAGAAGTAGGTCATTCTTTCTTAAATTCCATGGCAATGCCAACCCAAATGGGAACTAAAAACATTGGTGTTAAATTATGCATTTAAGAAGTGTTTCACTTTCCATTATTTCGCTTGTATACAGCAGCCCCTTTTATGAATTCGCCATTTGTTTTCTGGCTGTCCAAATTGCCGAGCCTGCTAAAACCTTGGCTATAACAATAAACAATCTTTGAGACTTTAATATCGGAGAGAGAAGTTAAGTCAGACGGAGACACATAGATTGAAGAACTGCTATTTGAGGCAAGTGCAACTTGAGATTCAGATATTCAAGGAGAACCAAATACCCTCGAGAAAGATTATAGAGGGCTGTTTGAATAGGACATTAAAGGTCCCTGAGGCCTACTGTATATTCCAACTTTACACTACATGAATTTTAAGCAGAATTGTTTTTATTAAGTCTTTTTGATGTGCTCACAGCTCATCAGGGGTGATGTATTCTGTGACTTAACTCTGTGAAGGTTGAAATCATATGTATATCGTGGATTTAAAGCAGATATAGGAGACTAACTATAGGTGTCCTCGATGATCCATTGATCCGCTGTAGAGGATGACACCAAAGTTATTCAACGTTTGTATTAGTAAAGCTTCACTGGAGTACAAGTTAAGCCAACTGAAGCTCGTCCTCTCCATCTTCACAGCGGCTTTCCCATGACTGTCATCCGTTTAGAGATGAAAGCAGCCAGTAAGTAGTATTTTGTATCAAAATCAAATAATTGTAAAAAAAATGTACACTAAATGTATTTTACTCCCAGCAGTGACAACATGTGACTGGTATTGTTTTAGACGTATTTGCATGTCTGTGTGTGAGTCTGTGTGTGTGTGTGTGTGTGTGTGTGTGTGTGTGTGTGTGTGTGTGTGTGTGTGTGTGTGTGTGTGTGTGTGTGTGTGTGTGTGTGTGTGTGTGTGTGTGTGTGTGTGTGTGTGTGTGGTGTGTGTGTGTTTGTGTGTTTGTGTGTGTGTGTGTGTGTGTGTGTGTGTGTGTGTGTGTGTGTGTGTGTGTGTGTGTGTGTGTGTGTGTGTGTGTGTGTGTGTGTGTGTTGATATTTGCAAGGTGCCTAAAAGTGACTACACTTTACAGGTGCGTAGTTGAGATCAAACTTAGTTTGAAGATAGGTGTCATCGGATGGATGGGGCCAGAATTAGGAGGATATGATGTGGGGGAGGAGCCCCCCTAACATGACGCCCCTAGCCTGATTTGGCTGGTTTGATCCCATGACAAGATGGTGTCCTGTTAGTATACTGTGGTTGTTAAAAGTAAGAGAAAATATCACTATTTTGTGCAAAAACATAAGGCAAGTTTTCTCGTATAGGCCTGATTTGGGGCACGTCCAAATGGAAGAAGTTTGCCTTCAGGGCTTTTTGCCAGAAAGGGTCTATTTTAAACCTGTGCTTTTTTTTTTTTTTTTAAACCTAACTAATTAATTCTGGCTGAAAGCCCTGAAGCTTCTCCCAAGTTTGCTTCAAGCAAGTATATTAATGTAGCGCTTATCTAGATTAGACATTACACAATGCTTTTCAATAAAAGACAAAAGAACAATATAAAATAGAGACACATTAAGAAAGAATGTGTCTAAATAGAAACTAAATGAATTACGTTTTAAAAAGGTGCGACTCCAAAGGAGCCTTGATAATAGCACAGTGCTTTCTATTTCCGATACCCTTGAACGGGTTCATTTTGGGAAAAGAAAATAAAGTTGAAGAGATTTAGCACTATGATAAAAAACATGAAAGCATTCAAATAATCTTGTTTATTGCTGAAATGAGTTGATTCATCAGATCATCAACATTTCAGCATGTACTATAACACGTATTAACAGAGACCTCTGTCGATATACATCAGGCTGAGGAAAAAAAAAAATTCAGTTCAGTGATGATCCCGAAACTGTGCCTCTTATTTAAACTTTAGATCATATTTCAAAACATGTTCTTTTTCATTTTTCATAATGCTCCATTTTAAACACCACAGGCATACGGGACATGACAGTGTCTTCCTTCAAAGTGAAAGTCCTGATGGGATTTCATAAAAATATACATGCTTTCTTATTTGACTAAGAATAGTGACACCGTTGTTTAAGGCGATGACAGAGAGTTATGGCATGGCCAGTAAGGGGGGAATATATACTGTAAAGGCCTGCATAGGTTCAAAGGCAGCGCCCGGGGGAATCATATGCCTCAGTCACCATATGCTCCATCAGACAGGCTGTTTCATACAGACAGTAATATGATAACAATGATGTGCATATCAAAAACTATTATAATTACAAGAGATATCCATGCAAGTATAGTTTATATTAAATCAGAAAGACTGCTGCTTTTTGTAAATATCACAAGATGTTGTTTACTTGTTGTTTTTAATAATGTTTTTCTTTTATTATTGTTTTTATTGTAGCGTCTCAAGAGGAGATGGGAGTTGAACTTATGTATTGGTGGACTTTTTAAGGTTTAGTTTAAGGATGATCTATAATCTGTTGTGCCAAGCAAGACCTTTGTGACAAAACATTTCTGTGCCCATGTTCTTGACCACATTGAGGAAAATCCTGCTATTGTCAATTATGTTTGATATTTTTGTCAGCGATTCTGATGTGAGTCAGATTGTCATTCTCACAAATGTTGGGACAGAAATGAGTGAAGATGGTCCTTCACCCTCCAAGCAGGCCTTATTCAAATAAAGACTTGGCTTCTTGATACTCTAAACTTTAAAGGATTAAAACTGGGTTACAAACTTATTTTGTAGCACTTTCGAAGCATAAATGTTGAAGCTAAAAATGATGGATGCCTTTCACTTATATTCACAGAGGGTTTCTAACAAGTCAGCAGAACTCCTCAGCCAGGAATAGGCATTGAGAAATAAATCACATCAATCACATTTGAAGCTGCTGCTGCTCTTTTCTCTCTGGTTTGATACTTTTATGTTTTGGGTCCCTTCTGGAAACACCATTAGATAAGTGGAGTTAGAGACATTATTCCCATCAATAGGCTCTTAAACAGAGTTTTGGCCTAAAGCAAATGAGTAAATAGAGCCAGGATAAGAAGCAGACCCAAATATGTAGAATAATGATTCATAAATTCTGGTCTGGAGGTGCTACACATTGCATAAAATAAAATAACTTCTGAATGGCCATAAAAACACTGGGAATACATTGTGTTTGAATTCCTAATGCTTCATATCAGATACTGTATGTAAGAGATAAGTGTGCATTCCCTATGACAAACAGCAAACCAGTCAATATATTATCTCATATAGGGTATTTCTTATCATTGTATTGTTGTATCAGAGAAACGACAAGTAAAGAGGAGAGAGGCCCATGGTGATTGCATGGTCAGTATCTTAAACCTTTAGGCCACCAGGAGGTAGCTGCTAACATTACAAGCTTTCCGGACACACTTGGTTACAGTAGATGCGCCTATGTTAAATGCCTCAGTCACGTTTTTGGGCAAGAGATCAAAAAGCCAATGCAATCCTCCTCTCCAGCTTTGCAGCCCGCACTAACCAAGTATATTCTCTCAGTAGTGGTAACAGTTACCCACAGATAACACCCAACATGTGTACAGGGAAATCAGATCTTATCACAAGAGGTCATTCTTGTAGCTGCAGTCCATCCCAGCTGGATGCGACACGATCTGAATATAAGACGCTGATCTTAGTCTTAAGATAAGTGAAACTGCAGTTTTCTGCTCTATGTGACTCAGAACAGATTTACTCGTAAAAATGACTTTTAGGTAAACAAAGCTCAGCTGAGGTGGACTGACATGGAATGCTGACTTAGGAATTTAAAAACAACACTTTTCATCAGAGGAGGGCATTATTATGTATTATTAAGCTGATGAAATGACACTTTAAGAGGCATTTGAAGAGGGGTGGGGGTTAGAAGAAGGTTGAGGGTCTTTTCTGGTCTGTTAGCAGTCTCTGCTGGCCTTATGTGTCAGTGCATCAAACATTATATCCAGTTCACCTGCTTTGTATAATGACAAGGAGGAAAGCGGTGTGTTTGACATATTGTGTTTGGGCTAATATATTAAGCAAAACTATTTTTTTAACTATTGTTCCAAATATAAAATGGTTACTGAGCTGTCCAAAAACGAAATGATCTTATTAGGTCTAATAGATTAGAACACACATTTTTTTACATTTAAAAACTCAGCTTGACTTTAAGATACATTATTCATTCTGTTTTACTTCAGCCTACATATAGAACAACGTAAATGAAATGTTGCGAAATCTTAAGATGACAATGTAAAGCTGTGGTGATATTTAAGATAAACTAAACTGGGTTTGCTAAATTGGCCTAAAATAGCATTTTAAAACTGTATCAGCTTTAGGGTGACCAATTAGATTTTTTACTTAAAAGGAATGTGCCTTGATGTTGGTACCACATTACCATATTGAGTTAAATATAAATACTCGCAAAGTACTGCAACAAAGTCATTCATATTAATAGACATTAGAAAATCTTACTTTCAAAATACAAATATTTATGATACTTTGTTGTGAAATAACCTACCGGAAGTGGAAATAATGTTATAGTAAGCTTGACAAAGTCTTCCGGTGACTCTGTCAAAATGGCTCTTCCGCTAACATTTAACATTGCATTGTTTTCCACTCTTTTTTTTGTCTTGTTCACTGATGTTGTATTTTGTAATAACGGCAGAAGGGTAAGAGTTGAATTGCATTGATTACCCATATTATTTTACTGTGGTTAAACGGAGGCTACACCTGTTACTGTTAGCATTAGCTACGAGCCGGTGAAGGCTAACGGTATAATTTCTACCTTTATTAACAGGTTGGCGATGTCATGGACACTGAATTCGGGGGGTTCTCTGTACCACTTGAACACTCATTTGAAGTTGGTAAGAAAGTGTTTCTATTATTTTATTATGATGTTCTATAGCACGTAATTGCAATGTTAAGCTAACCGAGCAGCCCTGTGCTGCCAATGCTAACGCCATATATGAATGGAGAAACCTTCACACCACACCTCATGCACCTGCTTAATCTATTGTGATGTATGAATGAGTTTCTTCAGTTGTTTCAAAGAAAGTGTGGATATTTTCATAACTGTGTAGGTGAAACTCGGCATGTAAATGACATAACCTACAGTATATTATCTGTCATTCAGCCATGTGTTTTGTTCTGCTCTTACTGTCTTGTGTCCCTTGTCTTCCAGATGATGTAGCACAGTTTCGTGTGCGTGGTGCTCTGCTGCTGAAAGCTGGAAGGGAGCCCAGCGTCGCACTGACTCAGAACCAGCTGTCAGAGGAAGACAGGGCCAAACTGAAGGTGAGATAGGATGTGATTTAAAGGTCACCTAGTATGCAAAATCCACTTTTTCATTTATGTTATACATCAACATGTGTCCCCCTCTGTGTAAAGAGATTCTGAAAGTTTCAGGAAAAAAGATTCTCTCACTTTTTGTCCTGATACATTTATATAAAAACCTGTCTTAAAATGAGCTGATCAGATTTTGGCCAGTTTGATGTCATAACGTTTTTTTGGCTTGTGTAACCATTAGCCGACTCACACAAGCAGCTGATGCATATCCCCAGTTCCCCTTAGCCTAAGTGAATGTGTGTCAGTCTGAATTGACGCTGTTTGGTATCACAACGCTGTTATGAAAATGTCTCTGGTATAAAACGGGTGATGTTAGCATAGCAACCGAAGCTAAACTGACTACTTGCATCCGATAGCTGCAATAATACAAAACAAAACGTCTGCCTCTCTCCACAATGATCGATAACAGTGAACGGATGGTCAAAGTAAGGTACAAATAAACAGAATCACACGAAGCCTGGTTAGTGTTGCCTGACTTTATAAAGTGTGTTTATAAGCACACTGCTTGTAGGCAGGCATAACAGTCGACCCATGTTCAGGGGAGGTGGGTTTAGTTTCCTGCACGCCTCGACGTAAGAGAGACGTAAGCGACGTCACCTCTTAGCTCCAAAGCTCTTGCCTCTGGACCGACAATTTTTTGGAGCTGGAAATAAAGCGGATTCCGGAGCTAAGAGCCGGCGCCGCTGCGGTGTGAACAGGAAAACCCGGCGCTTTTCAGGCTCTGAAAAGGCGCTGGTGTGAAAGGGGCACTAGAGCACCATTGTTTTCTCTTTAACCAAATATCTCTCAGAGGGGCGTGGGGAGGGGCTCCTTATTTTCATCTAAAGTAACAGACGGAGAATCGGCACTTTTGAAACAGGGCTGAAACAGAGGGGATTGTGGGATGCTACAAAGATCTGTTTGGTATTTGGGGCCAAACACTTCAGAGACATGTTTTGTATATATCTGAGACCTATAATATATTGATGAAAAACAGTATAATAGGGGATGAAGGATGTGTCCAAACCAAATCCCTGAATCCAACAAAGAACTTTTTTTTTATCTACAGACCAAATGGCTTCAGACATAAAACCTCTGGTCAGAGAGCTGGAGGTCAGATTTAAGTGTGATCAGCATGGTTTGAACGTGCATCCCTAACAACTGTGTTTGTTTGTTATACTTCAGGAAGTGGCTGCAGTGGACGGTCTGTACAGGATCAGAGTGCCTCGTGTTCTCCTGCAGGCAGACAGACAGACAGAGCGGCAGCTGGAAGGTTACCTCACAGCATTTGTCAGAGCGGTATGTATTGATATTAGGGATGCTCCGATCGCCAATTTCGGGGCCGGAATCAGTATCGGCCGATACCGATCGCCGATCCGATTGAGTGGGCGGGGCCTAAATGGAAGATTTAAACATCACTTTAAATCTTCCATTTAAAGTGATGTTTAAAACTCAGTTAATGGGGTTCATTCACTGGAGCTTCCACAAACAACAATCAACTTAATTATTATATTGAAATGATGTACATTATTCAAGTTTACATTCACTTTGGATAATAACACAGGCGAAATTAGCGGAAGCGCTCTCTTTTCCTCTCTCCCTCTCTCTCTCCCCTCTCTCTCCCTCTCCTGACAGCCTGTCAGTATCTCATGCAGCTCACTGATCCAGTAATGAGTGACCCGACAATGAAGAATACATATATTTATAATAACTAGTTTAGCTTGTTCCAGAGGTAGTTAAAATAGCTAAGTGTGTTAGGTCTAACTCTTACGGTACGTCCACACAGCAGCTTTTCAAAAATCTTGAAAATCTCGGAGCTGGACGTGTCTGAAAGCTTGGGGATTTTTTACGAGCAACGCGACCAACAACCAATCACATGAATCTCCCGCCCCCAACATACAAATCAAAAAACCCCGGGGATTTTATGCGAGCAATATATATATATATATAAACTCCCCGAACAGGCGAAAACCCGAACAGGTAAAACCTACCAGTTTCACCCACTGTCTCTGCCACCTCCCTCCATGCCTGGTTCCTCCGGTTTGTATCCCGTTAATAGTTCTGGTCGTAAAGAACAGGGTGATTTGCTACCGTCATTTCTAGTTTGGAATATGAGGAATTGAACTGTGGTCTGGTTCTCCCTGTGTGTGTGTGTGTTTCGCTGCGCTTACGGTGAAGCCATTTTGGCAAGCTTGTTTTGCCGCACACAGAGAAAAGTGTCATGTATTTTACGTCATGCGATCGGCTCTCGCGATCGGCATGTTTTAGAGAGCACCGATCGATCGGTAGAGAGTGAGTATCAGCCGATCTCGATCGGTGACCGATCGATCGGAGCATCCCTAATTGATATTATCATGACCAGGAAATAATCTTCACAAAAACGTGCTACATCAACAGTAAGACTGTATGAGGGAACTGTAACAGTTTTAATTTATTTAGAGCCGGATCAGTGTTTGAGATTTCTCTGTGCAAGGTATGTGCCATTAATGATATTAATCAATTGATTTTTAAACTAACTATAAAGGGTTTCTTGGCCTCAACAACAAACGTTCAGCCCATAACTGCAGATGGTTTTTGACTGTTTAGTAGTTGTCTCTCATTTTGTGATAGTGTATTCTGTTTTGACAATTTTCTATCATTTATATTTAAGTAAAAGTGTTGTTGTGGATTTTTTATCAGGGTTCTTACACCTTTTCCAAAGTCAAATTCAAGCACTTTTCAAGCATTTTCAAGGTGCATTTTCCAGCTTTTCAAGCATCTTACAGCTGTTGTAAATTACATATTTATATACACATACTCAAATGATTATTTCCATACCATCAGATGTTCTTTATGCTATAAACAACCAAATGTGTGTTTCGTGATAGCATTCTACATGAGGATGAAAAATTAAAGAAAAGAAAACTAAGTTTAATATTTCAAAATTAGTGATCTGTACGTAGACTGGGCATCCCATATAACCTGGCTGAGCCAATATAAAACAATCAGCCAAATAACTTTTCAATACATTTTTGATTACTATTGTTGAGGTACTTTTAGGTTGGCAGTAAACATAAGTCAGAGGTAAATCTTGTACTTTTACTCCACTACATGTATGTAATACCTTCACAGATCTGGATGAATGATGTGAAATATAATCGAGTGTTGAATCAGACTTTAGTTCCACCTGGAGTAAATCCACAAGCTACCCTGCAGTCTACAAAGTCATTCAAACTAGCTGTACCTTTACCAGCTTTGAGAACACTTTCATGATCAATCATTATAAAACATATCATATTATTCTGAAATGGACCAATCTGCACAGTGACTACTTTTACTGTCGCTACTTTCACTATATTTTGATGATAATACTTTTCTACTTTTACTTGAGGAACATTTTGAATGCAGGACTTTTACTGTAACAGAGTATTCCTACACTCTGGTACTGGTTCTACTTTTACTAAGTACAATATCTGAGTACTTGTACTTTTACTCAAGTACAATATCTGAGTACTTATTCCACCTCTGGTAGTGTATTAGTCTGAATTGTAGCCACAAAATCACACAGAGCTGCATAAATATAGACTCACAATGGTAACAAGTGGAAAATAATATTTACAAATGTGCACAATGTTTTGTAGGTAATTCTGACTACAGACACCTGACTTAAAGCAACATATAGTTTTACTTGTATACTACTTCAATTTTATATAAAAGACGGTTTGTTTTCATCTGTTTTCAAATAAACAAAGTATTGGCTTTCAGAATATTAAACTTGTTTCGGCAAATTCAGATGATAAATACAACTTTGAAGCTTCGGCATAATTACAAGCAGAGAACGGACTAATGTAACATCACAGCAAGCATAAGAACAGCCGGTGTTTCTTGTGAGTGTTTCCCCGGTACACAAACGCAATAAACACAAACGCAAAAATACACAAACACTCGCGAGCTTCCCCCAGACCAGTAATACAAACGAAAATGTGTCTTCGGGTCAATGTGACTGATTTCGATAGAGCAAGTCACATTTGGTTTAGGCACGAAACATACTACCAGTTACCACATTGCTTTCAAAAACGCTCTGTGTCGAATCAATAGATTATATTTCGTGACTATAACACGAAATGCCGCGAGTGCTTCATCCTCTGAACACCACAGGATGGCGACTGTAACGCACATAACATAGGTACGCTCCTCTGAAATGATTGTCCCCTGCAATTATTATTATCCCTCAATCGAGTTCGCTATTCAGCTCGCTGACGTTAGCTTAAACCAGTGGTTCTCAAACTTTTTCTGTCAGGCCCCCCCTTTGGAGAAAATAAAAAGTCGGGCCCCCCCAACACAAATAGTCAGTCTCAGTGGCGGCGCCAGAGATTTCTTTTGGGGGTGCTGTGGGGTAGCTTGACGTTTCATAGAGGGTGCTCAAACATTTAGGGTTTCCCATTAATGTACCGGGCGCGACAGTGGAATGTTCCACTGCAACACTCCCCACACATATACACAGTGTTCCCGCAACTGTTACAATGAAGGCTCGATAATCAGCTCACGGCATATAGGTGTAAGCAGGGGTAAAGTGCTATTTTTATAGGTGGTGTGTGGACGTCACATAGGGGGGTCCGGGGGCAAGCTCCCCCGGGAAGATTTCTAAATATTGAAGTTAAAAGCATCAATCTGGTGCACTTTGAGAGCAAAATGAAGAGATCTATGGATACATCTCTCAACATCCATTTGAAACAGAACGGTAAACAGATTTACTATTTCTTTATGGATATTTTCCAAATCACTCCCTTTTAAACTTTATTCTTTTTTTTACTGTCATATAGTATTTCATACTTGTTTTTAATTTATTCTCTTATTTTTTTATAACTATAATGATCATATAAATGTGTGCCTCGGAAATAATTGTTTACATTAATGGTGACCAAAACGTTTGAGACCCACTGAGATAACACTGAGAGTCCTTTAGCTCACTGAGTCCCTCAGTCTGACAGGAGAGGGCTCTCCTCCACCTTGTTGTTGAAAAGACTCCTTATATCCGTTAGCGTAGCTCGCTAGCACCAGAAGCTAACATCAACGATCTCCGGTACCGGTGCGCTCTCTCTCTCGCACACGCACACAAAATGGCTCGTTCCACACACACACAGAGCCGAGCTTTAATGAAACACAGAGACCCAGACGTAATAGTACTGTACTGTATCATATTATTTTCGAATCAATAATTTTTAAAAATGTGATTTTTTTTTTTTTTTAAAAATTAGACATTTTTTCTCCTGGTCTTTCGCGCCCCCCCACTTTGAGAACCACTGGCTTAAACAAACGTATCGTGCAACGTTAGCCTAATCTAAAATGCTCTACTACGGCGTACCTTTCATGTGGCTCGTCAGCGCAGACTCTCGCATCGTTATTTTTGCAAACTTTGCAGGAGGCTACTCGTGGGCTTGACCCTCGTCTTAGCCATGGCTTGCATTTGTCTTCTGCTAGCCAACGCTCGTTGAAACGGCAACCTCCTGGCACACAGTCATCTATCACTCTCATCAGAATGCCCAGGTCACACGTGACACAAACACCTGCAGGTCGCGCGCATAGCGCGGGAAGGCCGCAGCGGAGCTGTTTTATGTAGAAGCGAAGCAATTATTTTCTTTTAATCTAAAAAGCGAACTATTCAGTCAGACAGCAATTTATTGTAAAAGTAAAGCATTTACATTTGTCAAGCACTTTATCTCAATTTCAAGCACCATTCCCAAAATTCAAGCACTTTCCCAACCTTGAAAACACCACATCAAATTTCAAGCATTTTCAAGGATTTCAAGCACCCGTACAAACCCTGTTTTATGCTATACATTTATATTCGTCTTGTAAAAATGGCATCATTCATAGGGGACATTTAAAATTGTTGTCTTTTACATAAACAACAATATGATTGATCTGCTACCAGCCTTTAGATTAGATCAGAAGCATTTATTGTCATTTATAAAAGTACAATGAGAAGAGTACTTTTTCCCAGAGTTGTATTCTTTTCCACACCCAGCCAATGAATATGAAAACATGAACCTTCATTTTGCTCTGATCCTCAGTGTGCCATGGTTGAGTCCCATCTGAGCGACGTCATCTCCCTCCACACTGACGTCTCCGGGTACCTCATCGGGGTCTCCATAGTGACGCTCCCTGGAGCCTGCAGAGGCACTGAGGTTGAGGATGAGGTTGACCTTGAGGTTTTCAACACCACACTCAGTGTCATGGGTCCTGTCAACGCACCGGGGTCAGTCTTATTTCATGTATTTGTTTTATTTTCATTCTCAGTTTTCTTCCTTCCAATCTCGACTGCTAGATAAAGCCCGAGTGCTTTTGTTAGAACATTCCTGGCCCTGTATCTGTAGCTTTCTGTGCATGAGAGAAATCCTCTTGGGTAGCTTTTTCAGAAGCCTTTGATTCAGCTCTATTTGCCTTGGCGTAGGAACTTTACATCATTTCCCAATAGGTAGAACAATTCTCCCTGCGCTGCTCTGCCTTTCGACACACTTTCTGTTTTGGGGTTCGTTTGAATACTAATTGCCAACTTTCTTCCAGACCTGAGACGGCTCTGTTCCTTGAAAGAATGGAAATGGAAACTGAGAAGAAAGGGAAGAATCCACAAGAGCAGAAATCTTTCTTTGCTAAATATGTAAGTATTCCTACTGAGCTGATAAGGCCAGCAGGCAGGGCCTAAAGATTTATTATCTGCCTTCAGTAATTGGGCTCTGATGATTTTTAATGACCCATATGAAAAAATGCAAATTAAGCACATTTGTTTCTCTATCAGACCCACCTTAACGTTTTCTATGCATGCAGCATGTTTTACACAGAATATGGGGACATCAGTACTGAAGTGCAATCATTTATTTCTCTTTCATTTGCCAAAAATTGTTACATAAAAAACTAGCAAATGTGGTTCATCAGGGGAAGAAATCCCCACGCTCATGTTGTGTGCGTTACCATGGTTATCATATGATGAATACAGGCTTTCCCTCTCTTGATAGATTGTGAGATCGCTTTCTGAAAGGTTCACAACCAAAGGATTGATTTAATAGTTTTCTAGTTTTATGTTTTAAATGATACTGTTTATCTATTATATGATATATCTATTATTACACAGTACTCTGGTTACTTTGCTTTGCTTTCACATCATAAACAAAGCAGACCAGAAGTTGTTTGGAACTGGTCCAAGACTCCCTCTTTTCAGGCAGTCTTTAAAAGGGGGGTCCTCATTGGAGTCAGTTTGACAGCTTTCACACCAAGCACATAGCTTGTTTACCAATTGCCAGATTAGTGATTGTGTGAAAGCATCCTGTCCTTATTGGGGTTTAACACCTGGCTCTGTACTGCCATACAGTCTTTGTCATCCAAGATAATTCTGCCCACAAAGTTAAATTAGAACATTTGCAACATGACAATCAGTCAGCGCTGAGAATGTGTTTTTCTACTGACATTTTGAGCTGTCAGTTTGAGAAGACGCCATGTTTATTTAACATTCCCACAGAGAACCGGGCGTGTGTCCTGTTGCTTGGATCCTCTAAGCTGCTTTATGATCTCTGTGCTGCTGAGTGTATCTTGCTGTGTTCAGTGATAGTGTGTTGACTTGGTGCTGTGATGTGTTCCAGTGGTATTTGATTCTTGGAGGAGCTATCTTCCTCGTGGTCTCCAGTGCAGCACAGCCCCCAGCAGGGGGAGGCAGTGAGCAGAGCTGATTCCCACTGAAGTACTGTGTTCTTACTCGTGGCTCTTTCTGTCTGCCTTCCGCCTGTTGTCAACCTATCTGTTAAACTTCTGAGCAACACAACTAACTGAATCACCATCCCATTGTTTGTTCCCTGTTGTTCCCTCTTTTCCACTCTGAGGTTTTTTCCAGTTTCAATGTCAAATACATGTTTAAAGAAATTACTGAATAAAGTCACATTTTCAGGATTTGAAAGTACTTTGCAGGGGGAAAGCTCCATGCTATAATCATTAAGAAATCCTAAAACTACATTCTCAGTGTGAATGTTTGACATGTGTTTGGGCTTGATCCTGAGAATGAATTCTTTATTCTTAACTCTATCACCCTATTTTAACTTTTCTTCTGTTCAGAAAATAACTGAACCTAATCTGGGATGCCAATCGGGGATTGATCATTTGACATTTTAAAAAAAAAACGTACAAATGTTATGTTACTAACATCAATGTATTTCATCTGTCCTCTCTAGTGGATGTACATCGTGCCGCTCGTTCTCTTCCTCATGATGTCTGGTGCTCAGGACCAATCAGGTGGAGGCGCCGGAGGCGGAGCAGCCAATGGAGGTGGCCGATGAGCTTCTTTTTTTTGTCTTTTTTGCTCAACATTTCCTGAACAATAACTCTCTTACACATATTTTAATTGCTGTACATAATGCTATTTAAGAATGATAAATGTTTGTCACACGCGCAGCTTAAACTTGTACAGCATAAAGGAGATATTGTGCCCTGCAGACGACTGCATTTTAATACTAACGTGAAAATAAAGTATTTATTACTTGGCCTGTCTTTTTCTCGTCTGTCACTCGGACTAAAGAGTTTTAATGTTGCGATACAGGGCGGTTTTACTCTTTGAGGCTCAGATTTAGTTGTAACAATAGTATAGTGTATAATGTATTATTAAACATTAACTGAGATAGATATGCAGTCGTAACAGTAATCTCTTAGTGAAGTAAAATGTTATTTACTAGATGCCTTTAAAATAATGAATATTATTCATGGTTTTAGAAAATAATGTCACGAATTAAACAAAAATTAAGTAAAGATACTTTTGTGGCTGTTTTAGTATTATTAAATGTAATGAATCTTTCTGCTGCACACTTCCCACCTAGGGGTTAAATGAAAACATTTATTATTAAAGGGGACATAATGGGAAAAACTCGCTTTATCAGTGCTTATTGAACATCAAAGCATAGAAACACTCTCTTGTACAAACCAAACATATTAACTATGATCCTGAAAAGTGGCATTACATGGCCCCTTTAAATCAGCACTCATGTATTTAATTGCGTTAAAAATGTACGCTATAATGGCACGTTTTGAAAACGGGTTGCCGAATTCAAGAAAGTCAGTGGGTTGAACATTTATTTGAAGATGGTTAAGCCTGTGTGAATGGTTTCTCCACTGTGGGTGAGGGGGGGTAAACCACTTCTGTTTGTTTGCCACATTTGAACGGGAAATCCTCCACTCAGCTGTTTATTCCTTTTTAATGCAGCCGGGGGTCTATCAAGGATAGAGCTAAGCTCTTCCCCAATAAGTGTCCACGGTTGTGGCGGTATTCACTTAATGCTGTTAATATAGACAGGCGGTACAGAAATTCCCCACAGTGGATATAGGATCTGTTTCTCAATCCAACAAAGTGCAAACGACTTTAAATCATAATTGTAGTATAAAAATGCAGGAGCCTTAAACAGTTTTTGGCCTTTTGCTGTGGTTAGATTTAAGATGTTTTATGTTAAGCTGATATGCCAGTGGTGACTAGACCAGCCTTCTATAAATTGTGAAGTTGGAAGAATAGCTTTACTATAACAACTCACATGTTAGTTCCAGCTTGTTAGAGGCATTGTTGTGCACTTCACACTGAAAAACGTACCTGTCCGTATTTAAACCTGCCAGTCTTCCAGTTTGTTTAACCAATGTAAAACAAAGAAATCTAAACCATTGTGTGCAGTTTTACCTTAACAAAAACAATACAAATTAGCATTGAGCCTCATACTTTAAGACGGCAACTGTGTTGACATTGGTGATTTAAATAAATGCTAGCACTACAATTTGAAATCCTACAAAAGCCATGTTAAAAGCCAGGATACAGCTCAACATGTTAAGGACAGTCCAGTCTACATTTTTAGGGAAAACACTGGGCGTACTGGGATCACATCGTGGGGAGCCAAAGTGAACATCCAAGCTTCATCCTCCTGACACCTAACTGAGTATTTATATTCATCAGGAGTCAAGAAGACGGATCACGGACTCAAACCATCACAGCTGTAGAAACAGAATATACCAGAAATACTTGTGGAAACATTGCCCACCCTTTTCCTCATGTCAGTCAGTCAGTCAGTCTGGCTGCTTTTAGTCCTGTGTCAAACTGTGAGGAACATCCTCTTATTTTTGGAGGCTTAGCATTGAGCTTCAACACTTCAGTGCCCTCTGGCCTCGTCCAATCGGCAGCCATGCCTTTCTCAGAATGCCACACAGAGTCACACAGCGCACCGCCCTCTCCTGTGACTGCTCTTCACGTTCTTTGGCTGTGAAATAAGGTGATAACAACAGCTGAGGGAAACTGGAGAAATAGAAGGAAGTGAGCCGAACGACACAAGTAATCTATTTGTAAAGAGATCTGCTTCTGTCGGATGGGGGCAGAGGTTACAGCGAGAGAGAAGCTGTGTGTTCTCATGTGATATCATCAGGGTTACACAATGATCTAAGTTCAAACTTGTTTTAAAGTGTTTGCAGTCTAGCTCCTCATTCCACTTTGAAAACTCAACAATCTCAGCTATTCTACTTTCAGCAAAAACACTAATGAGTCATGGGAGGCCTATCAGCAGGGTCTGTGATGTATGTCCATCTACCAAGAAGCTGGGGGACACTGAGACACATGATTGTGGTGATCATTAGGAATGGAAGCATGTGTGTTTGCAAATACACTAAGACCACACATTCTGGGAACACATGTTGCTTTCAACAAGTGTATCACAGACTACAGGCAAAAATCATCATACGACTAAAAATAACAAAGTCATATCCAAGTCAAATGGACCAGCTTAAAATCGTAGTAATCACATGAAACATTTAGAAAGTAAAAGACTCACACACAGTACATCCTAGTGGATGAGATTGCTATTGTTCCTTTTTTTTTTTAATGTTGTTTAATTTAATAAGGAAGATGCAGAGCATAACCTTTCCAGTATCGAGAAACCTCCGCTTCTTGTTGTGCTTCAATACTGTCTTCAAAGACCTTGATAAATCTCTTTAAACATGTCTGTTCCAGGTCAGTTTAGAGCCAGTTTGAGTCATTCACACTTTTATTGAAGCTGTGTATTTATCCGCCTGTTTAGTAAACTCTGGATAAAGTTCCTTTCTTATTGGATGGTCCCTAAATAAGCATATTCAAACGACTGTCACATGTTGCACCTCTCTACGAAGTCTGGCTCTTTACTCCATTTGTGTGGCCGCCCACAAAAAATCTTACATAGCTAACATAACATAACCAGGACAAGCTAAAAACTAACATTTGGCTTTAGGTTATTGTGAAACCTCTGTTAAATCAGACTTCAAACGAGATTGTGGTTATTAACATAACTGGTAGCTTTGACCATACAGTACCAGCTGCATCAGTATTGGTATTACTCCTCTCACAAAACAGATAAGACTACTTATCTACTCTCTAATCTAAATGAACATCAATTGATGCTTTGCCCTTCACTCCAGGCACCTGTCATTGGTAAGTGCATCAATGTGTTAAGAGCACACTTCCTGTTGTGTCATAAAGGAATTCATAGTGTGATATACAAACTAAAATGCAGAAGAGGCCAGTAGTGGCTGTAAATCATTTCAAATGTGATGATTTATTAATATGATGTACTAGCACTTTCAACAGTTAATTGACAAGCTATCCAATTGCTCGTGTGGTTTTAATAACATAGAGAGAGGTTAGAAGGTAAATGATGTAATGCAGAGCAATTTAGCAGGAGTACACATGATGGCAGAGAGTGGGGGGGGGGGGGGGCAGGGTGAGGAGTAGAGGGGAGGCTTCATACATGAAACAGCCGCTTGCTTA
Organism: Pseudochaenichthys georgianus; assembly: GCF_902827115.2. NCBI lineage: Eukaryota > Metazoa > Chordata > Actinopteri > Perciformes > Channichthyidae > Pseudochaenichthys > Pseudochaenichthys georgianus. The sequence goes on from NC_047510.2 coordinate 17,869,280, forward strand.
GCAGCAGTTACCCATAGATCTCATGGCTCTGTCGCCTGGACACCACCAATGTCAGCATGACACCATATGATCGGCAGGACAGCCCCCCCCCCTCTCTTGACATGCTATGATTTAGAAGCAGTTTATGTTGCACTAAAGTGTTGGGGGGAGAGTTGATTTTAGCCTGTCATTATCACACTGTAAATCTGGACATTTTTACTATGCGTGTCTCATTATAACTGATATATTACTAAAAGCCCCACTCATCATAGAATACATATTCCAGAAAAGTCCATAAAACATATACAAGTTTTATTCTTATTATTTTCTCCACCATTAATCATTATGATCCTCAGATTTATCTGATGCTCTCAATAAACGACCTGTCTGTATATAAGTTAACATTTGCTCAATATAAGTCACTACAATAAAAACATGCTGCTTATACATTTATCAGGATTAACAATCTAAAATGCCATAAAATATAACCAATCAATTATTGGGGACAATTTGTACTTTCACTTTGGCTGAGAGTACTTTAGCTGGATTTAAAATCACAGACTTTTAATCGTAATTTAATATTTACAATGTTGTATCTTTTGTAACTCAAGTCAATTATATAATGTATTCCACCAATGCATTATTCACAATAAGTTGGTATCAAACAACAGTTGTGTCCTTTACTCTAAAATAAAAACACCCCACGGTGTTCAAACTGAGAGCCACTGAGCACACAAGGATAACAAGCAGTGAGCCAGAAGTGAGAGGAGGAAGCACCTGCTTTGTCAATCAGAGAGCCAAGAAGACTTCACGAAGTCTCTGAAAGGATCCCAGCAGGCCTTCGCAGATTTCAGGCTCACACTTATGATATCCCCCACACCCAATCATGTTATACATGTCACCATAGCACCACCATGTTAGCGTGTAGGACATTTTTAATGGCCAAGCTACAATAGAAGGTAATATACACTTGAATATTACATAATATCCTTGACTGTATAACATAGCAACCCTAAACACACCCAAAGGTCAGGGTACAATACTATTTAAGCCCTCTCACTGACAGCAGTAAGAAGCAGGTGTTTTGTTTTTTTATTGCAGTGCGCGAATATCCTATGCATGATTACGGTAGAGGCCTGTAAAAACTGCCTTCAAAATAAAAGCGTTTACTCGGTCAATAACAAATATACCTACAAAACACACCAAACATATTCATATATACTGGAGGCGCTTAAATTAAGAAATATGTACTATATAATGTGATCAATAATAATTTAAAACAAACTATGTATAACTACTACATTATATATGAGTGAATGTCAAATGTAAGGATACAGTTATGAAGACATATCCACTGGGTGACTAATTTCAATTGATGTTGACACCATCTCACAACACTCCTAAAATAATATTACTTTCTGAAGCACAATTTAAAATGTATGCTGTTTAAAATCTCAAATTAGATCTATTGTCCATCTATATTTGATTATTATTTAATGGAAACCATCCATAATCAAAGAGTCATTCGAAGTCAATTAAATACTTATTTCACTTCAGGGTGATAGCAGGAGACCCCATCTAGTCAATCAGATAAAATCAGGACAATCTGATGTAGAGTTTCAAAATAAAAGACCTTTGAAGTCTCATGTATGAGCTATCATTCCTCTGTTTTTAGATAAGAATAAAACAAAAACTATCCAGTATCAAAAGGCGCATTCACACCGCAGTACTTTTCCCACAAAGGTTCATCAGAACTTAGTTCATGAGAACTAAAGAGTTCTCATGAACTAAATACAGATCGCGTTCACACCGGAATAAATCCCTGGGGGAGGATTAGGCAAATGAAGCCGCTGACGTCACTTCTTCTTCTTCTGCTTTGGGTTTACTGGCAGGCCGCAAACCACTTCAGGGCGTATACTGCTGCCCAAAGTCCTCGGCCGGAAGTCCCCGGAGTTGGGGACTGGCTTCAGTAGAAGCAGCGCCATATTGAAGAGGCTTCTCAATACTCAAATTTTCCCTCCGACTCCCCTCCTCGATACTTAGACCCGCCCACAGGAGATGCGAGCGGAGGACCGAGGAGGGGAACCGAGGAGAGAGGAGGGGAAGCAGCAGACGTTTAAAGAAATGAGAACTCCTCTCCTCTGAGCGGTCATATTAAAGCGACGTCCGTTCATTTTACTGGCAACAGCTGCATCAGCTGTCGAGTGTTTTGTCATATTTTATAATCTCTGTTAGATCAGCTGAACATTGTTCCCCCACATATGTACTTTTAATTAATTGAGAGTGCGGTATAATGAGACAATAACAGGCTACAGATGCGGACACACACACACAAATATATTTATATAAATATATGCAATTTAAAGTATGAGAGCACTCTCATAATAACGTAACACAATCAGAGACTGGATATATCCCCCCCTCTCTCTGGTCGCTGAAATGGGGAATTGAAATTACGGGCCAAAAGTTGTATTTGCAAGTATTAAAAGTAAGCAGAGGACACCAAACCAACTGAGACCTGTCTGTCCGCCGCATCTGCGCACTGTACAACACACACCTACACACAGTGATGTACCTGAACGCGTTCAATGAACGATCGTTCATGAACGCGTTCATATTTTGGGCGAACGTGAACTGAACGTACTGTATTTCCGCTAGATGAACGTAATTGAGAACGCGTTCATTCTCAGCGCTGTATAACGGCGTTCAAAACTGCGTTCATTCTCAGCACTGTATTATAACGGCGTTCAAAAGTGTGCCAGATTTCATATGCCTTTCAGCCGAAAACCCAGTTAAAACACACCGTAAACAGGCTTCAAAATAATGCGGAAAACCACCCAATCTGGCAACAGCAAGCTGCCTGTGACGCGTACGCGCCTGTCACCCCTGGCTGTCGCACTAAAATATAAATATACTAAATATATCAGACTCCTCACAACAAACAATGTGGAACCGCGGAACCGGCGAGCATTGAATGAATGAATGAATTAGTATGGATGAAGCCGAGAGCAGCTGCAGCAGCACTCGCTCAGAGTGAGACTCTACGGCAGGGGTGGGGAACCTCCGGCCTCCGGCCGTATACGGCCCGCGAGACAATTTGGTACGGCCCTCGAGGTAATTTATAAACACACGCAAAAAATAAAAAAATGAAAGAAATCTAGACCGCAAAAAAATTAAACAAGCGAGTGCCTGTTTTTCCTGGCCAAGGTCAGGGTCCTTGAACACAACACGAGCCTAACGTGTCATCACGTGGTATATGTCTCGACTGACAGGGGTGCAGTTCTGACGGAGAGCACCAGAACGCCACTCCAGCACTTCAGAAATTGCATTACCGATAAGTCCATCCATACACATGCCGCAGTTTCTGCGTGTCTGTGTCTTTAGTTGAAAGCCCAGTGGCGATCTGCTCATCTGTCATACAGTCAATAACTGTGTTGTTATCATTAGCATCTGGTTAGCTAGCAATGCTAACGAATATAAGAAGCTTTGTCTACAACCAGTGAGGTAAAGGCACATCTTTATATGATCATTATAGTTATAAAAAAAACAAGAGAATAAAGTAAACAGGTATAAAATACTATATGACAGTTATTAATAAAGAAGAATACAGTTTGAAAGGGGAGTGATTTGTCAAATATCCATAAATTAAAAGAAAATCTGCTTACAGTTGTGTTTGGGTGTTGAGAGATGTGTCCATAGATCTCCTAATGTTGCTCTCAAAGTGCAACAAATCTTCCAGGGGAGCATGCCCCCCGGACCCCCCTAGAGGAGGTTAGGTCCCCCACACTTAAACCATGTTCACATGGATAGGAAACTAAATACATTTGCACACATCTTGTGTCCATATCTTTCTGTTTTGGTGGTCACACCCTGCACGTGCATGCATACGCGAGTCATGGTGAGATATCTGGATTAAGAGGTTGCTTTTTCTTTGCACAGAATGAAATGAATGAGTTGTGATTTTAGTTTTTTTAAGCAGAGGTCAATAACTTGTACGGCCCTCTGAGGATATTGTAAACATTGAAATGGCCCATTAACATCGTACAGGAGACAAATAATAGCTCGCAGCAACGTATTGAAAAAAGAACTATGAACTATAAATTAGTTCATTTTTGAAACCATGAACTTTAGTTCAACATTTTGAATTATGAACTATGAACTGAACTAGTTCATTTTAAAATGTGTGAACTGTGAACTGAACTAGTTCATGTAGAAAGTGAACTTTCCCAACACTGCCTACACACTGTACAACACGCACCTACACACTGTACCACACACACACCTACACACTGTACCACACACACTTACAGCTCCTAACGCATAATCAGGCTACAGCCGTTGTGTATTTTATTATGTGAAGCACTAAATGGTCTTAGAAAAATATCGACTCTTTGTAGATATCTACTAAACTAAAGCAAATAAAGAGAGTAGGTCTGTTATACTGAGTGATATATATTTTACACACTGCTCTGCTTTGCTTTCTGCAGGGCCTCACAGCTGTTCTCACTGTAAACATCGCGTTGCGATGAGAGCAGTTTCTAAAATAATATCCAGGGGATGCATGCAGAGCTGTCATTGGCTGAGATAAGTCCGGCCGTGCGTCACGCCTCCACCGTTCCCGGAAATGCATCCGCGGAGGAACCATCAGTGTATCCTCGGTTATAGCTCCTCCAGAGAGCCTCCTCGACTCTCGATCCTCGGTGTGCATTTAGAGAAATGAGACGTCCTTCAAAATGGCGCGCTGAAATTCATTTCCGGGTCACTACCGGAGGACCGAGGAGTCGAGGAGTTGAGGAGGGGAAATTTGAGTATTGAGAAGCCTCTAGAATAGATAGAAGAGTTACGACACCGGAAGTCCAAAAACGGTTATCGTCACGTGGTTCATGTAGACGAGGATCGTTCCCCGGAAGTTCATGGCGGGCAATGTGAATGCATTGATAACAGGAGATAGAACTACGATTGTTGTTAATTATTAGTGAATAAAGGTTTTGATTTGCAATATTTATACAACAAATCGATATGTATGTATTTACATCAATATGTTTTAAAAAATAAAATCGAATTTGCTAATATTAAGTGATAATATTAGGATTAGTGTGAACAACTAGTTTACATGTTACTAACAGTGCCTTGTTAAAGAGCCTGTTGCTGTTTATTTATAGCTTTGAATTCTTTCAAACGAATATTATCTTCTTAAACTTGTATGGTAGTCAGGAGCATCACTTTCTAATGTTTATTGATACATTTAGAGGGAGGGGATCTAAAGTAATGCTTTAAAATTCAGATTGGATTCATTTCTACCATTTTCTTAAATTCATGGTAGTTTCAGTAATCCCCTGGTAATTGAGGACACAAGTTATCTAAATGACTAATGTCATCTGTATGGCTTTCAGAAAGGACAGGAGACCGACAGGTGACTATCAAAGGACTAGCAGCAGCAGCAGGACTAGCAGCATATGATGATGTTAAATGTGTTGTTTTAGGAACATCCATTGCAAATACATGGAATTCAATAAACATTGAATAGCATATCATGCAGTTTGTCTGTGCCTTTTCCTCCGTGTTGTCCTGGTTTGCTGTGCTGCCTCCTAGTCGCCACCATGGTTTGCTGTGCTGCCTGGGGATGCTCAAATCGCTCAGAGAAAGGAGTACGAATGTACGGCTTCCCCACTGACACAGAGCGGAGGAAAAAATGGCTGGCTCAAGTCAGCAGGAGCGACCAACAGCAACAAAATATGTGATGTAATTATATACAAACACTGCATTTGCACTTTTTCACAAAACGAAAACCACACCATTGGGAAAGCTTAATGTTTTGTTTAATACAAAAAAACAGGGAAAGGCTTGAAAAACACTGAGAATTGAGACTCATGGTGCAGGGTGAGGGTCTCAGTGCAGGTATTCAGGCTCCATTGAATCCCCCTCTGGTTCTTGTGCTGAAAGAGGGAGTAACAGACAGGAGAAAGGGTTATACACACACAGCAAACCTATTGGATGGGAAATGCCTTGGGGAGATAAGGTGTTTACTTATATAAAACAGTATTAAACGTACCTTGTGTTTTCACTCTCACTTAAGTCCCTCTCCCTTTGCCACCAATCCAGAATCAGCTGGGCTGCAACATTATACAGACAGGTAATAATCAACAGAATCACAAGGACACAATATGGCTCTGCTAAAAACACTCACTCTTACACGCACCAAAGTTATATTTATCTAATATTTAACTCCCTCCACCCCCGCATACAATCCCGTTTAGAAGCCCCTCTTCTCTAATTCAACATGTTGGACGAAATGACATTAAGAGAACGGAATTTACAATTAAAAGGCTGTTCAACGTGTGTTGCTAACTTGCTTCGGTATGCTAGCTTAATCTGTTATCTGTAAACGTTCCCTAAATCTACTAATTTAGGGATAATCCACTGACATCCTTTAATACACATGTTCATTTGAATCAGATGTACTGATAATATCCGCAATATAAATCTTTAAACTTCTTCTTACCTTTAAAAGTCCGTCACGAACGGTCTATTATGCTGCAACTCCACAGCTCTGCCAGCCTTGGCGCTAACTTCCAGGGAACGATTGAGAGGCTCCACGATCCGCCATTGCTGTAAAAAAGTGGTCCATTGGAGTGAACGGAGATGTCGTAACTCTTCTATTAAATAGATCTGAGTAGAAGCTGCTCGGACTCCCAGCAGGTTCTACTGAAACCTTCCGAGTAAATCGCCAGAACCCCGACACCTCCTCATCTCCACCGCTCCCATGTTTTATTTTGTGTTGCCATAAGTTAGTTTCTCTGCGTTTCTGCGCTGGGCTAATGCTAATGCTAATGCGAGGATAATAAAATGGCGGCTTCACAAAACTTTTTGGGAGTTTTACGGGGCGTGGTTTGCAATCCGCCCAGCCAATCAGACATAGGAACCTTTTTCTCCCACGAAAAAAGGGGGTGAAAAGGTTCTCATGAACTAATTTTAGTTCCGGCTCTTTTTGGTGTGAACGCAACATTTCGGAACTATATCGGAACTAAAGTGGGAACCTTTTGTTTCCCACAAAGGTTCATCAGAACTTAGTTCATGAGAACTAAAGAGTTCTCATGAACAGATCGCGTTCACACCGGAATAAGTCCCTGGGGGAGGATTAGGCAAATGTACTGCGGCGTCCCGAAATTAATGTGGACCGTCCCGAATTTAAAATGTTTTTTCTCTACATTATCATTAGTTAAAATCATTCAAAGTGACCTTTAACATAAATAAAACATCATACAAATCATTAGATGATAATTCATCAACCTTTTTATTTGAGTAAATCATTCAATCACATAAACAAAGGCCAAATATATTTAAACAAACACACAAACGAGAAAATTACTCTAATATTGAATCCAATCAAGTCCCATCCAATTAACAAAAAAATCCAACACTCTGGCTGCTTCTCAGGTCGATTAAATGAAATCCTTGCTTCCCTCACTTTCGTCGTTTCCCTGCGTTTAGTCCCTACCACCAGGGAAGCATGGAGGGACACAAGGAAACCACGAGAAGCAGGGAAATGAGTTTTAAGAGCAATGGGACGTCCTTTCCTCCTGAGCGTCACGTGAAGCGACGTCCGTTTGTGATGACGCTGCACAGCTGTTCGTCTGGCAGCAGCCAGCTCCGTACCCATTATTTCCACAAACACCCCCGCCTCTGTTAGTGCACATTTACTGACATAAACATTAGTATCATCTGTTGTAGATCCAAATACATGAAATAAAATAAGAGGTCATTCTCAAAAAAGATAAACGCCATTCTTAAAATGTATTTAAACGAACAATAGTTTGATTAATATTGATTAGAGTGCACAATAGGAATAAAATTCCCGTCCTGTGAGGTTCATGTATTTTCTTCACTCCGCTGGGGTATTGCTCTCATGTCAAGAAGCATCAGATCAGTGCATGCACTGCCTCGTCCAATCAGTGAGTGATACACAGTAAGGGGGGCGGGGTGAGTATCTGAGGATTTCATCGGAGGATGGTCTGGTGGTTCCTCGGTTATCGCTCCTCCATGATCGCTCCTCGATCCTCGGTCCTCCGGCAGAAATAAGAGCCATGGTACGGTACTCAAGATGGCGCAGGCAAATCAACTTCCGGTGAGACCGAGGACCGAGGAGCGAGGAAAGGAAAATAGTCGACCTGAGAAGCAGCCTCTGTCCTGAAGACAGGACCCAGAGTAACCACTAACTAGGATGACAGTCTGTAACACAGTCAGGAGACCTTTACAAACGGCCCCGCCCCCTCGCACACAGACGGGATAGAGAGATCTCGTCTGGATTGGAAAGCTCGAAAATACATCATAGACGCATGTTGTAGTCTTATTGCATATTAGAAACGGAGTTGGTGAAACTAAAACACATGACATATATTTTTTAAATGTCTCCAGTACCGATAAAAAGTCTGATAAAGTCGGAGCTTAACGTTACCACTGTCTTTAATAATTCCGGCCCGTTTAATACCGGGGCTCGGTACCCATCCCTACATTGGGAGAGGCGCAGCATATTGCTAAGGACTAAATACATGGAGAGTTCTCATCTCAGCCTTATTACCCATAGGGGATGAAGAGGAGTAAGTAAATAAAGCGGCCGGCGCTCCAGGGTCAGGTTCTGCTGTGCGTTTTTGTGATGTAACGGTAAAACATTTCAGAATTCCTCCACGGGATGCCATTGTACATCACTCAGCCCGCGAAATACACACACTCAGTAGGAATTCGCGGGAACAGCCAGCTGGGCGGCTGGCTGACAGCCTGCGGCACAACTGTAGCTACATGTGTGTATTTCGCGGGTTTCTAAATGTTTTGTGCGTGTGTGTTTATGTTGACAAGGAGGTTTAATGTGCTACACAAAACGTGCAGTCAGTTTCATTTTCATCGCCGTTTGTAGTAGAGTTAGTAGGGTATTTTTATTTTAACTCTCGTCCCAAATTCGTCCCAAAATTATTTTGTATCCTCCCTGACACTATTTGTTCGGCCCCGGGACGACGGGACGTCCTTAAACTCCAGCCCTGGCTCGAACGCCTAGTGAGTGAACAAATAAAGGAGTTTTTATGTAAAACATCAGTCAGGCTTCAGAAAGCAACACAGCACCATCACTGCCACAATGAAAGTGGTGAATGACATTACGAGTATTTTAGATAATAAGCAGAGTTGTGCAGCTCTATTTATTGACCTTTCCAAAGCGTTTGATACCGTCGATCATCGCATCTTAAAGCAGAGGCTACTCAGTATTGGCATATGCAGTGGGGTGGTTTGTGAACAACCTATCTGAAAGGTCCCAATGTGTTCACTTTGATGGGCTGTCTTCTGAGTGGTTAAACATTGCGAATGGTGTTCCTCAAGATTCTGTTTTAGGTCCACTTTTATTCTCCATATATATCAACAGTTTAGGTGAAAATGTGGATGAAGCTACTTTACATTTTTAATGCGGACGATACCGTTATGTACTGTGCAGGTCCCTCCATTAAGGAGGCTGGTGTTAAATTACAGGCTGTTTTTAACACTATTCAGACTCAGCTCGCTGAGCTTAAGCTTCTTTTAAATGTTTATAAAACCAAGGTAATGCTATTTTCAAAAGCTAAAAAGACACCAGAGCCTGTTTTAGATATTGTTACTATGCAAGGACAAGTACTTGAAGTGGTTACCTGTTATAAATACCTAGGTATCTGGCTTGATGATTGTCTTACTTTTAAACTTCATGTCAATAACCTGCTTAAAAAGCTGAGGGTTAGACTAGGTTTCTTTTACAGAAACAAGTCCTGTTTCTCATTTGAAGCCAGGAAAAGGCTAGTCACTGTGACCTGTTTACCTGTGCTGGACTATGGTGATTTGTTATGAATGCACCTGCCTATTGCCTGAACAAGTTAGATGCCTATCACAGCGCACTGAGATGTATCTATTTATCTATGGCTCTCCCAACATACACGCGGTTTGATTGGCTAGTGCTTGTACTGTCAGATTTGCATACGCGGGATTTGATTGGCTGACGCCTCCGTCGAGGCGGCAAAAGTAGAACATTGCTCTACTTTTGCGACAGGTGCCACGGTCAGAAAGAGATGTCACATGTCAAAATCGAAGAAGGGGGGCCAGAGATAAGGAACATCCACCCAAATGGCCCCAGGAGAGGTTGTTTTTGCTAAATCTGTCTAAAAAGGTCAAATATAACTTGTTTTGCATCAATCTTGATACAGGGTACTTATTATATGTTGTACTTTGGATTCCTAAAGCTTTTAGTCTACTAACCCATCATCCAAGGTTAGTTTTCACTATAAGTACAAAATATTTTTTGGACGGACTCTATAATTTACAGTTTTTTACCATGTTCAATCTGAATTTTCTTTAAAATAAAAAAAATCTATATTGATTCTGACTTCTCTACATCCAACTCACAGGTTTATCATTACTTTGAGAAAAAAGATTATTAATTTAACCCTTTTAGAAGGGAAGATATGGTCATTTGTTCTTGGAATGTCATTTTCGAGCCTGAGACCTGAACAACAGGCTCAGGGCTTAACAGGTTTAAAGGAGCGGGCGTTAAGCGGGTAGTTACACTTCATTTAAAGTATTCTTCTAATAGCATTGAGATACTGTCTTGTGACAGGGAGTTATTTCCTATTAACTTAAAGGGATAGTGGAAATTGAACCACAAATAGTTTCGTTTTAACTTATATACAAGCATAATTACGTACCAAAACAATCACACCTAATTAAAAAAATATAATAATTGCCTTACGCATGTTAGAAGCACTTTATTGCAGCTTCCCCGAACTTTTTTAGAAACGAAATGATCGATTCAGCCAAACCGGAAGTGAGGAAAACTCAGGAAGACGAAACGATAACAAACCATGGCGTCTATGCAGAATGAACGTGGAAGGGCAAATATACCAGACAAAGAAGAAGGATTGTACGAGGTATCCAGTGATGATAGCGAGTCAGAAACATCCTCTCGGCTTTCCTGCGAAAATGTAGTTTTAGGAACTGAATCTGAATCCGGTTCAGTAAGCGACGATGGTGAGAATATTGAGCCAGACGATGGACCATTACGTCCTTATTTGTTCGAGCCCGAGGAGATGGAGTTAGTTCACGGCATGGGCCATGGCGAGGATGACCAGGACCAGGCGCCAGATGATGCACCCCTACGCACAAATAATCTTGACTGGTAGGTCCCCAAGCATAGCTCACGCTAGGCGCTATATTATATATTGCAAAAGTTGGCATGCATGCACTGTAGGCCTATGGCTATGCGCGAGGATGACTGCATGTAGGGTACATTTCATAACATACCAGGGTCAGGTTCACATAAATTATCTTGTCACATTTATTATTGTATATGTAACAGCCTTATGGGCATTAATTACATGAATACATTTAAATGAATTGTATACTAGCATGATATACAGCTAGAGCCAATCGGTCTTTTGACGTAGTATGGTCCTAATCCTAGGCTAGCCAGGCTGCCTGTCAAGTGTAGGCTGTACTCACAGTACTGTTAGTCTATCATGTCTATATGATGACTGTAGTGTACACATTCGACACTGTGTACCGGATTATCGGATGACGAGGCCTCCGGTCGCTTAATCGACAGGCAATAAATGGCGTTGTACACAATGGTACAGGCTAATGATGCATTAAATCAGCCAGAAAACATAATAAAAATACTCGTGCCTCGTCCAATGTTTGTGCCCGTCTTCCTTTGTTTTCGTCATCACCCGAAGATTCCCGAAGTATTTCGTTTCATTGAGAGGGCGTGGTCGGGAGCAGTAAAATTGAAAATAAAATGAAACTAGGCGCATGAAATTAAAAAAAATTATTATGCTTATTTTTAATAAAAATACATAAGTTAAACCCAAAATTCGCGGATTTCCACTATCCCTTTAAGTCAATTAAAATGTGCCAGTAAAAGAAATATTCCAAACATTGTCTGATAATGTATTGCTTTTCATTTGGTGAATATGTATTACTGTGGTTGCTATTGCTAATAACAAAGGAACAAGACAATCACTGAAGTACTGTACTTAAGTACAATGTAACATATTTGTACTTGTATATTTGTTATAGTTATCACTTACTTTATTACAGATTTGTATGTTATCACTATAATACTATTTTTTATAAATTATGGTGAATAGCTTCATATTATATCAAATCATATAAAGAAATTATATCTGCTTTTAAATTACTTTATTTTTTTTAATTAGATTATTATTGGAATAAACATTTGATGTGCGTATTGTGTCTTTGTGTTTTCTTTTAAATAATTGTTGATTAAAATAGCAAACAATATAAAAATAAGGTATAATTAAACTACCATTTTCAAAAATAAAATGCTGCTCACAGTACATACTATTGTTGTGTGTATTCCTTTCACTCTACCACTCTGTCCATCCTTCCAGCCACATTCCCACTACTCCAAACTCCAACATTAATCTTTACTATCCATCAGATGGCCTTAGACTTTTCTCCCCCTACACCCCAGATCCTGACATTCCCATTTGCTCTGCATCACCTCATTCTCCTCACCTGAGCTTCCTTTTCTCCCCACCTTATTCATTCACATTCATTGTCCGTTTGTAAGTATCAATGTTGCTTTCTAGCTGCCTGCTATTGCTTTCAAGCTTCTATAACCTGCACCTGAACCTGAACTTTAACCCAGACATGCTCCTGTCTTACTAATGATTCTCTATTTTTGGACAGCACGGAAAGTAAACATGTTTTAAATATTATCTTGTCCGGGCTGCAGTACGCCTACTCTTGCTAAGATTCGTGATGGGTAATATCAAAGTTCTAAATGTTAAAATGCTGTCTACATCCCAAACTCAAATATTCAGACAAAGAATCAGAAGAAAATATGTGGCTGGACTGTGAGTCGCTCAATCATATCTTTAGGGCCTGCCTGTCCTGTACTTTGTATTCAATTAAAAGAATGTAATCCATCTGTGTACAAAAGCTCCTGTTATTTTCAAGCTATGACCACACCAGCACTTAAGTACACTTAGCCCTACTTCTCTCCCAGAGTGCCTTTACAGCAGCTGCTGACTGATGAGAGCTGAGATTGACGACAGCTCACCAGTGAGAAGCTAGTTGCCATCTTAAATACTGACGGCCCCCATTGCGCCCCACACAGACACAAACTCCTACAGCTTGTGTCAGTGTCAGTTTTAAGAGGTAGTTTTGCATTAGTGGCCATTCATGTCATCGTGTTGGTAAGGCTTCATACTAAGCACAAGAAATAAAGTGCACATGTCAATTCAGGCACCAACATCTCCAAATAAGTCCGACAGTGGCTCAGTCAGTAGGGGCTGGGACTGGGAGCTGTAGGGTCGCCGGTTCAAGTCCCGGACCAGACCTAAAATGTGGAGTGTGGACTGCTACTTGGAGAGGTCCCAATTCACCTCCTGCCCTGCCGTGGTGCCCTTGAGCGAAGCACCGGACACCCCCGTTCCCCCCTCACTACCATTGCTCCCCGGGCGCTGTGCAATAGCTGCCCACTGCTCCTAGTACTAGACTCCTGGTGCTAGGATGGGTTAAATGCAGAGAACACATTTCACTGTGTGCTCTGCATGTGTGACCATATTCTAGACATGTGTGCATCACCTTTGTCCCCCAATGCAACATTTTCTTGAGTTTAATTATTACGTTTCTGTCATTATGTCACGTAATTGTGTTTGATACATCTGGGGCGTGTGCCTCACGCACATGCTCAGTCCATGTGTGCGCAAGTGAGCATGGAATATACTGGGTATTTGCTTGTCTCTTTCTATCTGATCCCTGGAAAGGATCGTGAGTTTCATGTGACACGAGGACAGGTGGACCATCCCTTTGGGTCACGGTTACATCCAACCAAAGTGTATGCAACCCCTCTCCACCCCCCCCCCCCCCTACCTCATTTGAAGTCAATAAAAGAGACCCCCAGAGACGCACAGGCACACTATCACAAGACCTCCCCGTTTGATCCCAATCAGCGCCGTGAGCACCAAGGGAATCATGCCTGCCCCCAGGAAAGCAGGTAAGAAACCATACCTGAGTTCCTACGGGGACTTGAGGGCAAACACCATGTGCCGTTAGAGTGAAAGCAGCTCCTGTTTACCTGTTTTGATTTATTTAAATGTGCCTTTGCTATTTCATCAATTAAAATTCAGGTATAAGTAGGACTAATAGTTCTAAGCAAACGTGGAAGTTAAAATGGCTTATACCTTTAAAGAGGGTTTTTATAATTTGTCACTCAGATTTTGGACATTTTAATCTGATTTAAATGTGTGATATTTTCTGATTTATATTGCATAATACCGTGTGACGTCTAAACACACATCTCTGTTTCCAATCTAAGTAACCTTTCAGAGCTTTTTCTCTTTCTATTTTGCACTGAAAGTCATTTGCAAAAGACAAACTATTCCTTAGTTGAAGGAGAATCAGAGCTTCAGGGTTTCAAATGTTATATCAAAATCGTAATTATCTATTAAGTTCTAAATAAGTTTTCACTCTCTTTTTGCAATGCAACCCTATAAAAACCAGAGAACACAGAGATGTACTATATTGTTAATCTAGCAAAGTTCTAGTTTATTCAAAATATGTCATCAAGCAGATCAAATGTATTTATTACTTGGCACATTGTTTTATTATCAATTAAGTGTGTGTATCATATGATGTTTGATTTAAAGTTGTCAAGTTACCTCGTGCTGACCCTCCCAGTATGTCAGCATATATCAAAACCTTCCCTCACCTTGGATTCGGCGTGTTTCCTTCGGACCATTACTCATGTCTCAAGTGCACGAATGATCCTCTCCCATGGCGGTTATGGTTTCTTCTGCACTTGTGTCGTTGCTTATCAAATTCCCCTTAATGTCAAAGCCTAATCTACAATTTCAGAGATTGTATTTCTTTCCCTTCTAAAATGACACACCTGTCTCCACTCTGTCACTACTGGTAGTTCTTCGTAAAAACATCTCCAGTCTCTTTCCTGCTTTTTGGGGATATTTATAATCTATGCAGAGTGTTTCCCTATTCCATACAAGCTTCCACAACACCCACCAACTCTCCCTTCTAGCTCTGAGCCCAAATGTTATTAATTCCTCCTCCGGCGGTCGGTCACAGTTGTGAATTGCTGCAGTTACAGTTATTCCAGTTGAAAATGTGAAAGCCCTGGCTATATAAATCAGCCAATATGTGACATACGGCACCCTGTCCTCTGAGCTTTGATGTATCAAAAGTTGACTTTGTCGCCATAAAAAGACCGAACTAAACACGAGTGAATTACCTATTCAAAGTGGTAATTCTGGGAAGGAGGATACACTATTTAAATATGGGTCCCTCTTGTTTTTGTACCAGCTCTTTAAATGGCTTCCATTATTCCAGAATCCTTCATGCATCTGTCTTTCCGTGTTATTTCCTTACCGTCTCCACCTCACATGTGCACTGGGCTTTCAGCCAGTCAGTCTTGACAGGGAAGAGGGATGAGCCTGGCACGGAGCCAACCATGCTCATCCCATTCCCTCAACCTCATCCCACTATATTTCAATCTTGCTGCCTCAGTGGGATGTTTAGAACTTGATCTACACAGATAATGTAGCTCTATCCCACTGTGATGGGAATCTGGGTGGAAAAGATCCAATGTTGACCTTTTGGTGGGGTCTTGCTGAACTGTGCACTCCTTTAAACATGAGGACGAAACTTTGTCTTTGTTGTTGGGGTGAATCCATACCCAAATCCACCTGTCATCTGCTTGATGTTTTAGACAACTCCAGCTCAGCTCCTTTGCTCAACCACAACAGCTTCATCCAGATATTCAGCCAATATTTCTTGATTTATGAGGTGTCTTATTTTATGGTCCCACTGACCTAAAATATTTCAATGTCTCACACCTCCTCCCATTCCATCTCCTTCATGTCTCTGTAGCTGCGATGTCAAGCCATCAATCTGTTTAGCTATCTGTTTATCTCTTCGGGGCTTTCCTGTTGATCCAGCTGAGCATCCGCAGGGTTTAACCTCGACAGAGCAGCCAGAGAGCTGGCACATCTCCAATCCCAACACACTTTGTGCCAGCCTGATATCTTACTCCAACGTTACTGAGTTGTTCGCCTAACTCCCCTTGAATACAAGCCAGAAACATCACGCAGATTTCAAGTTGGCAATGTTATACGTCTGTCCTCAAATCTATTCTCAGTCATTCCTCTTAATGCTTGGACAAACCCAGCACTATTCCACTTGGCTTTGCTTTCATCGGGTTCCTTGCTCACCTGCTGTGTTCCTCTGAGATGAGATCAGGGAACGTAGGGGAGGCAAGATGAATGAAGTGATCTGTCACCAGCGTCTTTCACAACACCAATATCAAAAGAAGGCAACATGGCCAACGCTCTCCTCTCTCGCTGTCTGCTCTGCACATCTGAAGGTCAGATCGACGATACTCGAGCAGGCTTGCTGCCGAAGTCAGTAAGGTCACATGGCGGACATTATCAACACTGAAGTATGCTGTGTTATTGGACCCCAAGCCTCAGTAGGCTTAATATTTCTGCATGCCAAGTCAATTATCACATTTTCCGGTCTTAGTGGCTTCAGTCCAGTAATTGTCTTCAACACTATGTTCTCCAGCATAACAATACACTAATACTGTATATATATTTAGATTTCTGACTTTAAAGGATCGGTGGGATCTCTTTCTTCAAAGCCAACCGTTTTAAAGGCGCCCCTCTCAGAACACATGAGGCACACTTAGAGGAACAGCAGGTTCATGCAAAGCAATGCAAGCCCCTCCATCACATCTAATGACTGCAGATTTTACACCAGACTCAATATGTCCGCCCTCAGCATAGTAACGCAAGCCGGAGAGGTTATGTTTCCTAAGACATGTCCCGGGACAAACCATTGCACCTTAAAGATCTGGCTCCCTCTTCGGACATAATGAGCACTGTCACTGCTTTGATCAAAGACCAACCGCCATGTTTAAAAAGGGCATTCAGTGCATTTACTTTTAAGGTAATGATTCATGAACACAATAGGTTTAACATATGCTAACATTAACTTTAAAGATCTTCTTGGTTTGGTTGGGTTCAAGTTTTTCATGAAACAATCAAATAAAATACAAAATAGAACTATAAATAGCCTATAAACAAGTTGTACTTTAAAAAGATGAAGCACAAGACAAAATAAAAATGCAAAACTTAAAATGACCCATTTCTAGTGTTAAATATTTACTAGTACTTGATTATTACTATTTTATTTTCCATTTGCCAGTATGATACAGCTATGTAATCTTGGGTTTAAATATTTCTCGCAATTGAATTAGTTGAAACTTGCTTATACAGAATGTGATATTCTCAAACTCAGCAGAACAGTGCTATTTTTGAACATTAAAGGGAACATCAATTAGAAACCCTGGAGGTCAACATGGCGTATACGGTAAGAGCCATGAGCTGTATGGAAATTGCATCCTCATATATGGAATCAGAAACATAGATGATGTTCTGTCTAATTATGGCAAAAGCAAAGGACACACAAAATAATGTGATGTGGTGATGTCCCAGTCTGACAGGTGAGTAAGAAGGATGAGGAATGAGTTGTCCGTGTGAAATATGAGGAACAGTAATTTGAGCGTGGCTGACTTAGATGGAATGATGATGATGACCTGACTAGCCAGAATTGGATAGCAGTTTTCTCCGAATGTCAGAAGACACATTGAATGACAAACTGGAGGAGGAACAAACAGAGATTATACACCCGCCCACAGTGACAAACATGCCCTTGGCGGTTTGAAGTAACATCATCTTACCGAAATATTCATAGAATGAAACTCCATGTTGTCAGTGGCCATGATGCGTGTCCTCGGATGTATGCTCTGGCCTCCAGATTCCTTATGTCGAAACCTTAAACTTCATGAATCAGGGCTGAGGGCTCCTGCGTGTGATGAACTGTATATTGAGAGTTAAAGCTGATTTACCGTCCGTGAATGGCAGCCTAAAAGAAGCATTGATGAAGATGAGAAGCTTTAAAGATGCTGGATGCAGTTTATCAGTTTGTGTCACACAAAAGATTGTCATGCAAGGAGAGGCCATCAAACATATTAAACAGTGCTGGACAAAGAAATCAGAACCTTCACACACGTAGAAGTATTATAGTATAAAAACACTCCAATAAAAGTAAAAGCCCTGCCTCAAAAAAAGTATTTAGTATTTCTAGAAAATAATGAAAGTAAAAATAGGCTACTTGTTATGTAGAAGTCACATCTGTGCAAGCATTATCTAATCCACAGATGAAATTATGATGACATTTCTAACCTTTAGAAATCAAAAGGGCATTAGTCATTGAAGTGCTTTATATTATACAGTATACTGACATTTTGAAATTACAGTTTTACATCATTTTATTTGAGTCCTCTATTGACTTCCATAGTAAAGCTATATGTTTTGTTTGTGAAATCCTGATATAAATAAATATATATATATATTGTATAACTAAAAGTGTGAGATGAATGTAGTGGAGTAAGAGCACAACATACTTTCCCTCTGAAATGTAGTTAAGGACCATTCAAAGAGCACACATTGAAGTAGAAGTACCTCAAAACTGAGTGGACTTTCCACCACTGTATACATCTCAATGTCTTATATATTATTTTTGCAGTGAAATGACAAGCTATTTTCTTCTTTTGCAGGAAGAAAAAACAACAATGCTCCAGAAGGTAAAGGGCTACATAGTGTCATCTTAATGCGATAATACACTTATGATCCAGTTGTATGCATTTCCTAATAATTCTCTCCTGTCTGACACCTCAGAGAAGCTGCCGCCATATGATCCAAATCTTGCTGAGCCCACAACCAGGGCTGACTTCCTCCAACGTAAGTCTTCTTAAATGTATTATAACCATTTAACATGTTGTATCTATAAGAAACAAACCTGTCTTGCTGCTTCTTCACCTTGTGTCTCCCACTTTCTGCTTGTATTTGTTTCTCTCAGATTTTTTGCCCATCTCTCTCGATGATAAAACGGCACAGAAACTGTTGTGGATCTCAGAGGCAGGGTCCAAGGTGGCCCGTACTTCAGAGGCCGTCTGCCCGTATCCCAACAGGCCTGAGAGATATGAACACTCTCCACAGGTAGGCCTGTTAACTATATTTAAGTATTTAAAGGTCACCTATTATGCAAAATTCACTTTTTGATGTATTTTATACATAAACAGGTGTCCCCTCTGTGTAAAGAGATTCTGAAAGTTTCAGGAAAAAATATTCTCTCACTTTTCACTCCATTTTTATAATAACCTGTCTGAAAATGAGCTGATCGGATTTTTGCCACTTTATGATGTCATACCGATTTTTTGGCTTGTGTAACCATTAGCCAATAACCAACCCCCGCCACCTTATCACCTGAATCTTCTCCTAGAGCACCATTGTGTTATTTTTAACCAAATATCACAGAGGGGCGAGGGGAGTGGCTCCTTATTTTCATCTAAAGTAACAGACAGAGAATCAGCACTTTTTAAACAGGGCTGAAACAGAGGGGTTTACGGGATGCTACAAAGATCTGTTTGGTATTTCCAAACAGAGACATGTTTTGTATATATCCGAGATGGCGAGACCTATAATATATTGATGAAACACAGTATAGGAGACCTTTAAATCAGGGTTTCCGTTAGCCGGTAATTACCGGTTTTTAGCTGGTAAAATTTATAAAAAACCGGTAAATTCAAAACCTGACGGTCAAAATGTCTGGTAATAATTAGGGAGGCTCCGATCGATCGGCCGCCGGTCATTATCGGCCGATATTCACTCTTAATAGTTTGATCGGTGCTCTCTATAAAGGCCGATCAGGAGAGCTGGGTCTGATCCATATGGACATAAACGCGAGTGAAGTGTAACCGGACGCGAGAGAGAGATCAGATCAGCTGCTGAGTCTGACCGAGACACGCAGCTCTGCAGGATCACCTGAAGCCCCGCCCTCTGTTTAGCGGGCTGCAGGAGCTGCTTGAGAAACTGACTGCTGTCAGGAGAGAGAGGGAGGGAGAGGGGAAAAGAGAGGCTCCGTTTCTCCCGTGTTATTATTCAAAGTTGATGTAAACTTCTGAATAATGTACGTTATCTACTACAAGTAGTTTGTTTGAATGTAATAATTATGTTGTTTGTTGTTTGTGGAATCATTTATTGAAAAATTAATCTGAATTTTTTTCGATCTGTTACGATTATAAACTGAAGCAATATCAAAATGAGCCCCGTGAACTGAGTTTTAAACTGAAGCATATCTGCTCATAGTCCGGTAATTACCTGCTAACGGAAACTCTGCTACACAACTATTATTATTATTATTGAAATATGACCGGTAAGTTTCAAATTTGTCCGGTAAAATAAAATCTGCCCGGACATTTGACCGTCGAGAAAAAATCCTAGCGGAAACCCTGCTTTAAATAGAAATACTCGCATCACCCATCTTCAAAGTGATACAGTACTTAAATAAATGTAATGTATTTACTTCAGTCTTTACTAAATATTTTAGGGGCTTGTTTGAGAATAGTCACGTTATAAATATATACTAATTAATTATTTTTGTTCTGTGAAATAACTGAAAAATGCACGTAAAATATCTAGCCAGTCTAAAAACCGAACATATTCAGTTCGCTAGCATATATAACCATTAAAAGCAACATGTTTGTAATGTGAAGGTTGATACATTCAGAAGGGACACGTTTTTCTAAACTTTGGACTGTAGCCCGCCTCATTTCCTTCTGTGTGCCTCCTTCCTCATCAGGTGCTATGTAAGGAGGGTGTGATGGGCTACAGAGCGTACTGGGAGGTGGACTACGATGGCTGGGTGGTCATTGGGGCCGTGTTTGAGAGCGCGCCCCGGAAGGTCCAGGACGGCCGTGGCCCCTGCGGCCTCGGGGAGAACAGTGTCTCCTGGGGGGCCGGCTGGTCTGGATCCTGTTACCAAGTGTGGCACAACAGCGATAACGTGGATGTCTCCCTCCCCCTGACCTCCACCATGGGCATGTACGTCGACCAGCCCGCCGGCATTATCAAGTTGCTCACCGTGGAAGGAGAGGGGGAGAACAAGGAGGTGCGGCTGATTCACAAGTTCAAGGCCAACATCACAGAGAAGATTTACCCCGCGTTCTGGGTTGGCACAAATTCATTCTGCCTTATCCGGAAAAAGGATCAGTGACACAGAAGAGGATTGAGCATGAATAGTAATGAGGGGGGGTTGAGAGGGGGTGGGGGGGCGACAATGTTTGGGGAACAAATGTTGGAGTTGTAAAAGCAGAACGTTGTGACATCTCTGTAGTTTGCTTTCTCTGGTTGCATGACGAACAATTATTCATCTCATATTATATCCAAGATGGCTACTTGTTTAATTTACTATTGTGTATCTTTTTCTGTATTTTATTTAACTTAGTATTTTAGTCTAGGTCTTGTATGTTTGTGTAACATGCAGGACTGTACTGAGTGCTTGTTTAACTTAGGAGTCTGCATATTTTGTATGTGCTGAATGTAGTAATAAATTAAACTATTGTGTAATAACACTGATGTTGCATTATGTTTGTCTGATACTGCATATCAGGGATGACCATAGATCAGATATTAACCATCGACTGCATATATTTGTATTCACTTCAGTAGTGTGCTGACGCCGTCTAGTGGCCTTTAATATAATTATACCCTCACACATAAACATACAATGAGTCTTTTTTTCTCGGTGTTGCTCCTTTATTTGAAACTTAACGTACTTAACGGAACATTTGTTTGTTTTTGAAATGTCAAAGATGGACATTTTCCTTTCAAATCCACTCATTCAGCTCTCTCTTTCTCACGCAGTCACTTTTTCATTCACTCGGTCATTTCAACAAGATATCTGGAGCAGAAAAAATAACAACCTATAACTCAGTATTGATTTACAATCATACTATCAGTCAGTCATTCATTGGCAAAAGAAAAAGTTCAAATAGGCCAGTTATGAGGAGGAACTGGTGTCCTCCGCTCACATTTTGAAAAGACAACCTTTTTCCCATGTGTGCCTGAAAACATCCATGGGGTCTGGGAGATCACTGGCTCTGGTCCTTCATACTAAAATCCAGTATATACTGGGCTAAATGCAGAGGGCCATGAGCTAGGGCTAGGCTGGGAGACAGTTATAGTTACAGGATGTTAACTTGGTAACCATCTCGCGAGTCTTGCTCCAAACTTCATGCATAGACATAAGAGTGAAATAAAAGCTGTTCAACTTGTAAACAGATTTGATATCATGTTTCAGAAAAGTAACTGACTCCCTCTCTTAGCATTAATTGTTTAAAGGGATAGTTCAGATTTGTTTAAGTGGAGTTGAATTAGGAGAAACTGATAGAAGTACCAGTACTGAAGTAAATAAATATTCTCCTGTTGCACCAGTACCAATATTTCAAAAAGTCTGGTGGCTTTGAAGAGTACAGTATTTTTTGAAGTTATTAACTATAGTGTACACCTAGTAATAATACATAAACAGATATCGAACCAAATTAAATGTTGATGGGCCTTTCGTTTAGGTAGCTTAACTACATTTGGCTGCTGCTCCGGCCCACAGCAGTGCAATGCTCTGCTCCGCTGCTGGTACTCTTTGTTTTTGTAAACTGGTAGTAGTTTTTTAAGGAAACTGAGAAACTGAACTTTAGTGCTATTACACATTATAATATTGGAGCTATAGCTCAAAATGGTGTCTGCTAGGGCGTTAGTATGTAGTACTGGAGCCGTGAATGTTGAACCAGCCTGATGCTGCTCTCCAAACTCTCTTCACTTCGCAGGTAATTTTACCACAGGACACACTTCCAAGCCTTGCACACTAAGTGCTGAACAATTACCAATTGGCCGTGCCAGTTGGACTCCTACACACATCGTTTTAATGTTTAATGTAGTGTTGAGGGTTGTGTAGTTGCTGGTGTTGTGACATGTAGTGACGGGGTTGGTGGGGGTATAGTGTTGAAATGTTAGTGTTCATAACAACATTTTCCTCAAAGCATGTGCAGTTCAAATTTGGTTAGTGAGAAATAAATGGAGGTAATAGCTTTTACATTGTTTCACATACTGCACGTCACATCTGCCAGCCAACCCAACTCCGGTCGTCAATACCACCTTTATCTTTATCCCCCTCTATCTCTTTCTCTCCACTGGCCTCACTCTCTCTTAGTGCTTGAGGGAGAAGTCCCCTGTGTTGAGACGGGGCCGAGGCAGGGCTCCAAACATTTCTGTCCCATCATTGGCTCCAGGGGCCAGCAGGGCCTTCATACTGGCAGCGATGTGCTCCAGGTCAGCACAGCCCACCTGATAGACAAACACAGGGACTGAAAGTTAAACATGGCACAAGAGGCTGCACACTATCACCGGTACCCTCGTGCTACCAACATATTTAACAAACAAGAACTCCTGACAGGGGGCTCAGAGTATCAAACACTGCAAAGAACAACATTCAAAGCTAAATATTAACTTAGTTCTTGTCAAAAAAATATTATTTATGTCATTTCTTTCATCTTAGGTCAAATAAAAGTTTCAATTGATTTGCAGATTGTGTGAAATAAATATAGAACAAGCACGCAAGGGAAGTTGCCTGCCTCAATCTGTGTCTGTTTGTCAACAATCAATGATTGTGATTGTCTGACTTTAAACTAGAACCATGGAAAATATGAACGTTATGAAATTATGAACTTTAAAAAATGGTTTAATCTATTGCTTTTGAATGAAAATACATTCATACTTCAAAAAGCACTGATTATAACAGAAATCAAGGATATTAAGTCATTATGATGACTCAAATTGATATAGTCAGGATAAATTGAGCTTATGTGGGCTATGACAGAAAGTATATACTCGAGTCCTACAGGGACCTCAGTTGGTATGGTTAGGGTAAATATTATTGATTTTCTCATTATTTAGTAAATAAAGAGAAAATCTGGACAGAATTAATAGTTTAAGCTTACTTTAGTAGGGTTGCTTTTCATTCTCTTAGAAAATTGAAAATATTTTTTAGTTTGTAAAATATTTGGACACATGGACTGATTGAGCCATCATGGTCATTAGTTGACGCATCAGTATACCTTGTCCTCAGATAGCATGAAATATGTCAACTGAAATAAAAAAACATAAAAATCTAAAACCAGCTTGTTTTATTATCAATTACTTTATCATCGTATTTTTCGCTGGCTTTGAAAAACCGGCTATAAAATAAACATTCTTTCAGTGATTTGATCAATAGTCTGTGTTGTCTTTCTGTCTGCCCTTGGGTTGTGGTCGAAGAGTCCATTTAGCTTAGGAACCTTCCTAACGGAGTGAAATTACCCGGAAGTACCTCAGTGGCAGCCATGATAAGTGCCGTTCATATTCTCTAGAGATCAGGGGTCCCCAACCTTTGTTGAACCGAGAGCTACTTTTAAAGTTGCCAGTCTGCCGAGATCTACCAGTCCAAATAGAGAGGCGTAGCCATTACTGACAGCCTACTGCCAGGTAAACACACACTTCTACTTGTACAAAACTGACCTTTGTACGATTAATACTTCATAAAATACTGCAGATCCTTTATCTCACCTCTTTCTAATCTACACACATACAAGTATTTAACTGAAGTTACACAACAGTGTTGTTGATACAGTTGGAGTATATTCACACGTCACTACAGTGGGTAATGTTTTCAAGAAACATTGAACAGTGCTGCCACATGTGACACAGGAAAAAAGAAAAGACTCTGAACTAGGGGTGGGCGATATGACGATATATATCGTCGTGACGATATTAGGTCTCCACGATATGCTTTTTCAGAGATATCGTCCTATCGTGATAAAAAAAAAAAAAAAAATAGCGGGAGGGGAAGAGGCTCTCCGTGCGCGGCGCAGGGGGCTATGACAGCGGACGGAGAGCCTCTTCCCCTCCCGCTCCCCCAGCCTCACCTACTGATTTTAATTTCACCATATATCAAGCCCGATCGATTTCATAATGTCAGCGCACCTCTGCTTTCGTTCAGTCCGAGTTGTTTGACACGCTCCCAAAGTCCCCGCCCCCTTTCTTTGCAGCGAGCAACCATAGGGCAGGCATTTCATAAATGGGCTCCTTATGAAAAGACTAGCAAACGGTGGAAAGACATAACTGACGCTGTGGCGTTTTATGTTTTTCCCTTCAGTTATGCTAAAGTCTTTTATTACACTTCAAGTCTACTCTAAAGTTTACATTTTAATTGTTTGGCACTGACTTTTCCTCATTGATGTTTTATGTTTTACCCTCCTTTTCATGTTTATTGATGTTCACTGCTCACTTGTTCATTCAGGGTTTCATTTCTGAAATAAAACCAGCTTGAAATGCTATTTTGGTCTGTTACTCCTTTTTGTTTTAGTTGCTGTTACCTTGTAGGTGCTTGTTCTGTTAAGTAACTTGAAAAATAACCATAATAACCGACATGAAAAAATATCGTGATATATATCGTCTATCGTGATACTGCCTGAAAATATCGTGATAACATATTTTTCAATATCGCCCACCCCTACTCTGAACCCTTTCTTTGCCATTATATAAAAATAGTGTTGCTACAAAAGTATAAATTAGGCTTACTAATAAGACAACTCAGATCTGAAGCTACTCAGGAATCTGCTGCCAAAGTGCAATAAAAGAGACAAAATTAATAGAATCAAACCCTTTTTTGTAGCATTTTAGTTGATTATAAAAAGAAATGCCTTTAAAATAGGATGCAAGCAACACTAGTTTCTTAACCTGAATTGATAATAGACTATAATCAATTTAAGTTTGCATTCTTATACCATTTTGTACAATAATTATAATGAATAAGTTCAAACAAACTAAAACTTACAGCTGATTAATAACGGTATCTAACTTGAGTTTTTATTATATCAAAAACCTGTTGAAATGCTTCTGTTATTTTTACTGTCCCCCAAAAGTGCGTCGGCAGCCTCCAGGAATGCTTCTTTCACAACTTCGCCGTCTTTGAAATACTTCATGTGTATCGCAAGAACATGACTGACACGATAAGATGCTCTGGTAGCAGCCTTGGGCTGAAGTCGAATAGTCCATTTAGCTTAGGAACCTTCCTAAAGGAGTGAAATGACCCGGAAGTCCCTCAGTGGCAGCCATGATAAGTGCCGTTCGAATTCTCTAGAATGATGAGAATGATAGGAAAGGAGGTTTCAAACTTCCTTTATAACCTCCTTTACCTTAGGAACCACTGGACCTCCCTAACCGACAGGAGAAGCGAAAATGCTGCCCCCCCCACAATGCCTTGCAGCCGCAGCATTTGCCGTCACTCAACAGTCGGCCGTTCACGGAAACAACCAATTATGACCGAGAAATGATATCATGAAAGTTACGGTGCTTATTAAGCTTTTTAAAACATAGGTGGTAAGTTGCCAAAGTGCTTTGTTTTGAACGTTCATCAGTATTATAATCAAAAAGAGAAATATGTTTAATATGAAATTATCAAATAAAGTCAACATTTCACAGTCTTTACTGAGCTGTGTGGGGTTTGTTCAACTTTTAAAAGATGTTTGAATGGTGGTATACACAGTGATAGATGGTAAGGACTAACGTTTATAATAAATACATTTGTATTGATTTTAAGATCTTTAGTTCATACAATCATACGTAGGCCTATTGGGATCATTTGTATTAATGTGGACCGGGGGGAGAGGGTGACGAGCAGAAGTTTCACTTTCCTTTTGTATTTCAATTCCAACTTTGGTCCTGAAGAATATGTTTCTCTGTTGTCCACGTTCATAAAGCAAAGCAGCAGCATCAGAGCACGGTGCAGAGTCTCTAGATGAGTTCACAGTAGTCCGTCGTTCTTATTGAACATCCATGTTGTAGTCCGCTGTATAGAAAACTGTGGTTTCCATGGTTTCCCCACAGCAGCAGACGCACACAATGACGTCCGCTGGCGCATCATAAACACGTCGGATAGTGAAAGTGCATTCGGATTTTCTAAAGTACCGCAGTCTCTTCTCCTAAGTCCTTTTGAATTCTCCTATCCACTATCCCTTAACCCCGTGACGTTTCAGTCAGAGGTCAAGGAATAGACGATAGGGTTAGAACTTAGGAGCTGATTTTTAAACTATCCGACTGCAGCCCTGCTCTTGTTGTTGGGCCTGGTGAAAATGGACTGCTGTGCAATTAGCTGTCCTTTCAGGCCCCTCCCCTTTTGGAGCGTAGGGCAGAATTTTAGGAGGGAATTCCGTCTCGTAGCGTTTGTGCACTGTTTTGAAATGCCGCTCCTAAATTACCCTTCTTCGATAAAGCCACGCTCGCATTGCAGATGAGACAGATGGACTTTGAATTGGAATAGATACAAAAATAATCATCCTCCCACTCCGAAAGAAATTATATATTTTGGGCTTTTTTGCTTCTGCCATAATTGCGGTCTTGTATGTGTGCGGACTGTCACTCCTGTTGACGGTTGACACGGACAACCTCAGCGAAATAGTGCCCACTGCCCACCAGCCACGCCCCGACACATGGGGTCACGCCGGCCAATCACAAAGCTTTGATGCGTTCAAGTGCATTATTCTAGCACAGGAAGATTATGTTATAGGACATTAACGATACAACAGAATATTGTTGTTCTATTTTTAGACATATCTCGCGATCGACTGGTTGGGCACCCCTGCTCTAGATGATAGGAGGTTTCAAACTTCCTTTATAACCTTCTTTAGCCTAGGTACCACTGGACCTTCCTTTACGAAGGGAGAGGAGAGAATGCTGCCCCACAATGCCTTGCAGCCGCAGCATTTGCCGTCACACAACAGTCGGCCGTTCACGGAAACAACCGATTATGACAGAGAAATTATATCATGAAAGTTACGGTGCTTATTAAGCATTTTAAAACGTAGGTGGTAACTTGCCAAAGTGCTTTGTTCTGAACGTTCATCAGCATTATAATGAAAAAGAGAAATATGAATGTTAGTTTTTACTGAAATGATCAAATAAAGCTAACATTTCACAGTCTTTACTGAGCTGTGTGGGGTTTGTTCAACTTTTAAAAGATGTTTGAATGGTGATATACACAGTGATAGATGTTAAGGACTAACGTTTATAATAAATACATTTGTATTGATTTTAAGATCTTTTCATACAATAATAGGTATTGGGATCATTTGTATTAATGTGGACCGGAGGGAGAGGGTGACGAGCATAAGTTTCACTTTCCTTTTTTATTTAAATTCCAACTTTGGTCATGAAGAATATGTTTCTCTGTTGTCCACGTTCATAAAGCAAAGCAGCAGCATCAGAGCACGGTGCAGAGTCTCTAGATGAGTTCACAGCAGTCCCTCGTTCTTATTAAACATCCATGTTGTAGTCCGCTGTATAGAAAACTGTGGTTTCCATAGTTTCCCCACAGCAGCAGACGCACATTCAGGACGTCCGCTGGCGCATCATAAACACGTCGGATAGTGAAAGTGCATTCGGATTCTCTAAAGTACAGCACTCTCTTCTCCTAAATCCTTTTGAATTCTCCTATCCACTATCCCTTAACCCCGTGACGTTTCACTCAGAGGTCAAGGAATAGGAGATAGGGTTAGAATTTAGGAGATGATTTTTGGACTATTCGACCGCAACCCTGGTCTGCCCCTGGCTCCGCCTCTGCCCAGGTGTTCCAAATTCCACTCAGTCCTGGATATATATATATATATAAAGAGAAGCTGGAGGAGAAGGATCTCTCGCCTTTTCTGACCCCTTTTGTTGTGTAGTGAGGCTTGAGCTATTTTGTATATGTTGTAGATTTGTGTTTATGTTTAGCCTGGAGGACCTGGTAGTCCAGTTTTTGCGGCTTTATTTAGTTTACGCTAGACTTTTGGGTAGGGGGAGCTGTGGGTCCTACGGCCCCTGGTGTGGCTGGCTCGGGCTCCCTTCTTCATTTTGTTCTTTTTGGCCAGTCCTCCAGACCTTCTTCCTTTCTCATTTGGCCTTTTATGATAAAACGGCTCAATAATAATAAATGTTGCTTACTAAGTACTGGTTGTTGCGTGTATTCTTCATGTTGCGGGTCTCAGCGCGAGCTACTACAGCAGAGTAGAGGCTGTGGCCGTTAATTTCTGATGGTAACCAGCTCCAGAGTAAGTTGGCCTGAACAGTAAACAGTCAGCCAGCTTCATGCTATCTGGAACCTTGAGTTGAGCGCAAAGCCAGCTGCCTGACCCACTATTTCACCCAAACAATTTAATCTGTGCATGCAAACTAACAGATTTTTAAGATTATATGTACTCACCCGTTCTCCACTGTTGTTTTCTCCTTGAGCTCTGCCTCCTTTGAGGCCCCACACAGGCACAGAGACGGGCAGCGAGCGGGCCATAGCCATGGCGTGGGTGTGGCGGAGCGAGTACGCAGACTGACCCATGGCCATGCCACGCGTTGGTGGAGGGGCATCCTCACTCAAAGAGCCTAGGACAGGTGGAAAAGTGGATGTCAATCTGTGGATCTATGCGCATATGTGGCTACTTTCAGTCAGCATAACAGACTCTTACCATCAGTGCTCTCCTCTTCCCCGTCGGACTCGAAGAATGGTTCGCAATCCCGAGAAAGAGAGTCCTCATCCATGGAGAAAACACCTGAAGCAAAAAGTGAGAAAACCTCAGAATGGATGCACATCAGAGCATTTAGATGGACAAATGAACTGACTCTCTCCTCACCAGCGCTTTCATGCCCATATGGTCTCCTCTCATCCATTTCCTCTTCATCTTCCTCGTCCTCACACTCTTCTTCCAAATCTTCAATCACAGACCTCTGTCTCCCCTGCTCGGCCTCCAGCTCAAACTTCTCCCGTTCCCTCTCTCCGTTGTCGTTCTGCACACCCGCCTGCCCGGTCGCAGCTCCTGAGTTGTAGATTGACGGATAGCTCTGCGAATAAAGCCTGTTGTTTGGACTGACTCCGCCCACCCCTCCGTCTCCCTGGAAGCTCTGGAAGAACACAACAATCCATCATGTTATGGATATAAACATTTTCAATGAGCTTAACAGGGCAGAAAACTGTCACAATAATTACTCTATCAACTTTTCGTACAATCAGTTTTGCTGACCTTTATATGCCCGTTGTGTTTACATGCGTCAGTTTACATAAGAATGTCACCAATACTTAAAGGGGACCTATCATGCAAAATTCACTTTTTGATGTCTTTTATACATACATATCAGGGTTTCCGCTAGGATTTTTTTAAACTAATTTGAAACTTACCGGTCATATTTCAATAATAATAATAGTTGTGTAGCAGAGTTTCCGTTAGCAGGTAATTACCGGACTATGAGCAGATATGCTTCAGTTTAAAACTCAGTTCACGGGGCTCATTTTTATATTGCTTCAGTTTATAATCGTAACAGATCGAAAAATTCAGATTCATTTTTCAATAAATGATTCCACAAACAACAAACAACATAATTATTACATTCAAACAAACTACTTGTAGTAGATAACGTACATTATTCAGAAGTTTACATCAACTTTGAATAATAACACGGGAGAAACGGAGCCTCTCTTTTCCCCTCTCCCTCCCTCTCTCTCCTGACAGCACGTCAGTTTCTCAAGCAGCTCCTGCAGCCCGCTAAACAGAGGGCGGGGCTTCAGGTGTTCATGCAGAGCTGCGTGTCTCGGTCAGACTCAGCAGCTGATCTGATCTCTCTCTCGCGTCCGGTTACACTTCACTCGCGTTCATGTCCATATGGATCAGACCCAGCTCTCCTGATCGGCCTTTATAGAGAGCACCGATCAAACTATTAAGAGTGAATATCGGCCGATAATGACCGGCGGCCGATCGATCGGAGCCTCCCTAATTATTACCAGACATGTTGACCGTCAGGTTTTGAATTTACCGTTTTTTTATAAATTTTACCAGCTAAAAACCGGTAATTACCGGCTAACGGAAACCCTGATACATATGTGTCCCCGGTGTGTCAGGGAACTCACGCAGTGTCAGAAAATAAAACCCTCTCTCTTTTCCTCCGTACCCAAATCTCTAAAAACGGGGGTACAACGGAGCTGATCCAGATTTGCTTCCGATATGACGTAATATCGGAAATATGGACTCACGGCACAATCAGAAACGTTGCTATCAGAAACATTTTTAACTGTGTAATACAGTTAATGATTCCAAATGTTAGAGTTCCTTATTTTCATACCAAAACTCGCACTACTGTTAAAAATAAATAACAGCAAAAAAAAATTATGCATTTGGGACTTTTTTTTTGCTTTGCCTTGTTGTACCGAACCCGTACCGAACCGTGACCCCCAAACCGAGGTATGAACCGAACCGTGACTTCTGTGAACCGTTACACCCCTAGTGTGTACACCTGAGGAGACAGGGGCATTTTTAAGCTGCAGCCGTGCAGTTCCTCGCAGCTCTCTCTGACTCAACTTCTCCCAATACTGTGCGTGTTAAGATCTTTTGTCCTGTTGCGCTGTGTTCGCACTTTGAGAGTATCTTGTCCTTCTATGCTTGCTGTGAGCTATTTTACTTTACCTGTCTTTGTAGACGGGTTATTTTTCTCAGGAGTGCAAACCCCTTTTTCTTTTTTGGACTGTTCGTTTTCGCCTGTTTTATGTTAGAGTAGGTAAGAAGTCTGTATATTTATTTTTTCTCTATTCGGTAAGATTTTGTGTTAAAGTTTAGTTCGTTTGTGTGGTTTTGTTACTCCTGTTTATTTTGTATCAGACTTTCAACATGTTTTTTTGTTGTATATATTTTTGTTGGATTTGGTCAATTAAATTTACCAAACGACATTCTCTGTCTCGGCGTCCTTTGTCTTGAGAGTGGGAAAAGAGCAAACTTTGTGCTGCGCCTAGGTTCGCCTGGGCGTAACAGTATATATCTAAGACCTATGCTATTGCCTAAAAATAGCATGATAGCTGCACTTTAAGCAAACACTATGCAAGAATAAACAGCATGGTCTCCCAATTTATAAAAAAAACATTGACATAGCACAGAAATTGCTTATTTTTGGAATCAGAGATCGAGAGGTCGTTTTATTTATTGTCATGGTTGTGTATATTGATGTGTGGATATTTTTCTCTCTGGGACAAAATATAGTCTATCGTGATAGGCAAAACGTGCAGGAACTCACCCCTCTGTGTCCGAGGTCAGAGGTCAGGTCAACAACCAGTTTGGTTCCTCGCTCTCCCCCCGCTTGGCGTGTGTGCTTTTGGGCTGTTAGCATGGTGGTGGAGTGCAGCACACCGATGTCATCCATGTAGCGCCGAGCCGACTCCGCAAGAAACCCTTGACCCCATACATTGTAGCAGAAATCACACTCCTTAGGAAAGGCACTGCTGCTCTCCCGTTTCCTCATCCCATCTTCACCTTCACCCAATGACCGGAACTTCTTACACGCTGTAAGTATGGCCAGGTCACAGCCAGACTTTTGGCAATATGTTTCTGCAGCAGAAAGAAGTGCCAGCCAGCTTTCTTTGTGGTTGTCTGGGATCTCAGGCTCAGATGACTGGGTAATGGAGGCCATAATGGTGCAAAGTAGTGTTACAACTTTCTAATATAGCCAGACCTGATGAGAAAACTAATGCTGATGAATAAAGAGTTTGAGGTTTAGCTTGGATAAGGTTGGACGTAATACAGTATTAACAGGTAACTTTGGTAGCTGAGGTGTATTTGACTTTGCATGAAAAATGTCCTAACTTGTGTTTTTTCTGTCCTGCTGGTGTTAGTTTTCAGCAAATGCAAGGATAAGAAATGATCTATCAGGTAGAGAGGCACTGGGTGTCTTTAAGATATGATCAATTGGCCAGTGTCACTAAACACTTGAGAGCCAGGGGAGAGAAGAGATGTTGCCAAGTTGCTGGTGATACCTGTAAAAAAAAAAAAAAAGACACAAAACAAGGTTAGCTGTAAAATGTTGATAAATATAACTCATTGTAAAAGTGAGATGATTCCTCCTACTAAAGATGTATGAGTTGATAGACATTGCCCATTTGAATATGTGCAGATAAGCATATAAAAACAATCTGCTTAACCTAAGCTGTCCTCGGATTGTCGCAGCTCTCAACCATGCTCTCAACCCCTCCGTGAACTGCTTCCAATAAATCTATGCTAACTAATGCTACTGTAACGTTAGCAACTGTAGCTCTTAAATGACCAGGCTCGATTGATCACCAATATTGCCATTTGTGCAATCGTCTCTGTCTGTTTTAGGATTGCATGCTTCGGACTTGGTATGCACAGTAAGTGTCGCTGCTGCAGCTGTTGTTGTGGATCTTGTTGTTTAGTGTTGTGTGCATCCTCCTCATGATGGACCCACACTTCACCTCAATTTTTTCAGGCTTCAGCAGGAGCCGAGACGATCAAGTATAAATTACAGGACTTACCTGTTCAGTTTCTTTCTGCAACGTTGCCAGATGTTTATCAATCCTAAACTTTACTTGTTTTTTGTCAAACGTATTCTACATTCTCCAACGGTTTCTCTCCCCTAGCTAGGCTCTACACCAGCAGCAAGCTAGCAAGAATTAACAACGGCTTTTCCGGCTAAGAATTACAAAATAAAAGCCGTGAAAATGACATCTGTGATACTTCACTTACTGTTTCAAAAACTGTTTACACCATATGTATTATTTATCGGTTTACATACACTTTCCCAATTGCAATACTATCAACCACTCATATTATATTAGCCTACATGTATTAATGTGTGTATTTGAACTTGCACTATATATTATATATATTATAACGGGGTATACAATTTAAAAAAAAATATATATATATATATATTTTTTTTTTTTTTTTTTTTTAAATTGTATAGGCTACCCCGTTTATCTAGGCCCTTTGTTTGTTTTATGTATATATATGTATATATATGTATATATATGTATATATATATATATATATCACACTGTGGGACTGCGGGAAACGATATCTCGAGATTTCTGGATGTATAACACATGTAATAATTTTGACAAAGCTGACTGTTACGTTCCCTCTTTGCTAGGGGTAAGAAAGGGAAACGACACGACCAGTTTGTAATTGGTATTGGTTACCGGTAGTTTTATTTGTAACGGCAAACTGAGCAAAACGTAGCACACAAACAGCTTGGCCCAACAACGGGTCAAGCTGTCACTAGTTCACAAAAAGGGTCTCCAAAAGAGAGTAGCCCAGTACTATACAAAGGAAAGAAAATACCTCACTTCTAAACAAACAATAAACAAAACGGGACTGTGGAAACACACAGCTGGTGCAGGTCTACAGGTGCTAATCACCTGGATCTATGCTATATACACACAGGAATGCTGATCTACAGGTGCTAATCACCTGGGTCTAAGCTGTTTCACAATGTAACTATCCTAAGTGCGGTTCTACAGGAGCTAAGCAACCTGGATCTACGCAACACACACACACACAAACCCTACACTAAACACAGAATACCACGACACACTGCTAACCAGTGTGCTCGCACAGAACCCTACCGAATACACTGCTAGTCAGTCTACAGAAGCACAGAATACCCACTGCTAGTCAGTCTACAGAATCACAGAACGAAGGCTTTGTCACACAATACAGAGCCTCCAGAGTGATGATTGTCTGCAGCCTTTGTACTCCTCCCCAGCAGGTGTGCGCCGGCTGTGCGCTGCGATTGGCCGACGTCACTCCAATCACCATCTTCAGAGGCGGACCAGGAGATGGGCAGCCAATGATGTTGGCGCAACCACACAGCTCATTTACATAAACACACACACAGCTGAAAACACTCACAGGCAGATTAAAGAGCAGACAGACAGCATCCGTAACACTGACTTTGACTTGATGTCTTAGATTCTTATTTTTACCTTTACAGGCATGCTTTTCTTTTGTTTGTTGGCTATGCATGTTTAACAAGCATTGTTTTAGCAAAGTCTCTGTATTTGGTAAACATATGATGATAACGAATTTGAGTATATAAAACATTAGGTAATAGGCTGGGAGTATCACAATATAAAAGTAATATTATTTTATTATGTTCCGTTACTTTTGTATTCACTGTTGTTTCCATTTTTGACAAGAAAAAGACAGTTTCCTATGTTATTATATAATGAGTGTAACATAATACCTGGAAAAACAAAGTCTACCAAAACAAAGTCTACCAAATATTACTATCCATTGATTTCTTTCCACAATCGTCACGTAGTGGACGTACTTGATCATACAATTAATGTGATTAAATGGTTTTAATTTGAAGGAGAATGCCGTCTGCTCTCATCCGGGTTAGTTAGATGCGAATAACTTGATGCCTGGTGCAGTTTTGACATCACCTGTTTACTGAGTCTCCGCTTCCAATCGGAGGCACGTTGAACACGTGACAGAGCTTTGATTGCGTGCTCGTACTCGCCTTGTTCTTGTGCACGTGTACCTCCACCTCGCTCAAACCCACCTACCAGCTGCTCACAAGTTCAGTCACATGAGTATGGTATTCATTACCATGTAATTAACAGCAGTAATTATAACTCTGGTTATAAGAGTTCATGTTCAGAGTCCATGTAATCGATTAATAAGCTCTACATTTAGCATTATGGAATTTGCCTCAAGTGGCTAACAGTCTGTAAAGGATAGGACACCCCCTGTCCTCAAAACCTATGTCTTACTTAGACCCTCGCTTTGGATAAGAAAAACCCTTATATTGAGATAATGGGAAAAACCTGATGAAGGGCAAGTGAGTAGGGATCCCTTTCCTAGGGCCAGCAGAAATGCAACGACAAATCTAAATATGAAATATAATAAACTACAGTTTAAACAATCAGGATGACATAGTTATATATGCGTTTATATTGATCTGTTTATTGTAATTTGCCAAAACAGCAAAACAACAAGGCAAATGCCTAGACCGTATGTGTGTAAAAAATAGAGTAGAATTAGCTAAATGTTTACCATTTGCAACATCAAGTAATTAACACATTAATGTCTCAACAATTATTATACAATAACCTAACAACAATTATTATACAATAGCCATAATACTATTCTGAAATACTATGACATTACTTTTGTACATGAGTATGAGTACGGTTTTGAATGCAGTAATTTTAACTGCAAAATATATTCTTTATAAAAATGTAAATGGTTCAGCAAAACTACAAAGAACAAGTATCACTATTTGACATAAAATGACTTGCAATTTCTTTTATTATACTATTATTATAATAAAAAAAGACACAAACAAAAGCAGGGCTGCAGTCGAATAGTCCATTTAGCTTAGGAACCTTCCTAACCGAGTGAAATGACCCGGAAGTCCCTCAGTGGCAGCCATGATAAGTGCCGTTCGAATTCTCTAGATCAGGGATGGGCCCCCACCTCCTCTTTTTGCGGCCCTCAGATTAATTTATAAACAACGTAATTAATACAAAAAATATATATATATATATATTTTATTTGTTGTACTTGTAGTACTGATACCGTCCACTAGACTCCTAGTTACGTCGCGAGCTGCGAAGATGATATAATCTGTGACGCATTTGTGTGTATTGTGTTTGTTTCCCGGGGAAACCCTCACAAGAAACACCGGCTATTGTTCTATTTCGTATATGGCTTCGCCCTCTAAGGCTATCGCTATTGGGTTATCCCTCTGCGCCCCCGCGCAGCACTGACACACTTGTAGTCCACGCCCACCCGCCAGGTGGGCCCCACCCTCGGGCTTCCTTCCGGTATAAATAGGAAGGAGGCCCGGCAATCTGCTCCCTCTTTTCTTCAGCAACCAGCAGTACTGAAGCACAAGAAGAAATCATGAGCAGCAATGATCGTGTCCGCATGTGTCCTTCGTGCAATACGGGATACATCATGAGCTACGATTTGCACCCAATATGCGCATCCTGCCTGGGGCCAGAGCACGCGGACGCGGCTCTCAGCCAGCAGATCGCATGTTCACATTGTGTTCGTCTCCCATCATCCGACAGGAAGCAAAGTGCGGACGCTCTAGCTGCTGCGGGTGAGGAGGACGACTGGCCCATCCAGAACAGGGACAACAGCCTGTTTCTGGAGGCGAGTGGGGGGCAGGAGTCGGACGACTCCTACCCCTCTCTGGATGACATGGCCGGAGTGTTTTCCCCGGTTCAGACGGGCAGGAGTGACCCGATCTGGCCGCGCTTCTCTGCCATTAGGCGATACCAGGAAGGGGCAGCGGCGAACCCGAGGACCTTAAGGGCTCCGGTGGCCACCTTTGTTCCCTTCACTAAGGTGGAGGGGTTCACAGACGAGGTTTTTCCAACCACCCCCGCTCTGGAACCGAGCTTAACGGCATTCTTCGGGGTTAGGCAGGCCGACTTGGTCGCCGGACGGCGCCCTATGTTGGCCACCCTCAAAGACCAGTATGTCACCCGCCAGGCTGACCGGGCGCACCAGTGTGCGTTCCAGGCGTCTGCAGCAGCGAATAACATCGCGTTGCTGACCAACTCGGTGGTGACGTTGGTCGAACGGTCCACCACCGTAGCTCCAGAGGAGGCGGAAGAGATCGCTAAGGCGGCCAGCACGCCACTCACGCTGTGCGCAGCCGTGGCAGTCTCCCAGGCAAGGATCACAGCCTGGATGACTCAGATCCAGCGCCACCTCTGGTTGCAACAAGCAGCGGTTACAGAGCCAGCCAGGAAGGTTTTGCTGGATGCTCCGATCAGCTCGGATGGACTGTTTGGACCCCAGTTCCTGGCCATGGTTGAGTCCATAAAGGCAGCATCGGAGCAAGCGGAGGACATCCGCCAGCACGTCGGCCGGCTCCAGCCAGCGGTGAAGCAGCAACGGCTCCAGCGGCAGCAGCAGCAGCCAACCCGGCCACAGCGGCAGACGGACAGACACTCGCAGCAGCAACAGCGAGGCGTCAGACTCGTCCGTCAGCGACGGCTGGGGCACCGTCCCGCGCCTCCGGGGCACCATCCCGCGCCTCCGGGGCACCGTCCCGCGCCTCCGGCCCCCCACCAGAGAAGGGGGGTAAGAAGGGAGTGAGGTACTCCCGTTCGTGTGGAGGTTTCCTCACAGCCCTTTCGCTCTAGGCCCACCTTGGGTTGCCTCACGGCCAGCGGCGGCGAGGGCTCTGGCGTGGCTCGTCGTCATGACGACCACAACACATCTCGAGCATGTGCGCCCGCTCTCAGTGTTTTTCGGAGTGGCAGCGTGTGTGTCTGATGGACAGATGGATGAGCAGGCTGATCAGCAGAGGGTACACCCTGCAGTTCGCCTCCCCCCACCCCACAGTTCAACGAGATACAGGTGACATGCTTGTCATCCCGAGAACAGTGTCTTGCGCTCCGAGCAGAGCTACGAGAACTCCTGTTGAAAGAGGCTATTTCCAGGGTTCCCCAAGAGGAAGAAAATCAGGGGTATTACTCCCGCTATTTTCTTATCCCGAAAAAGACGGGGGGAATGAGACCCATCCTCGACCTGTCAGCTTTCAACAAGGCAATAATGAAAAGGCCTTTTCACATGCTGACGGTCAAAAAGGTGTTAGAGTGCGTTCACCAGGGAGACTGGTTCACCTCTATAGACCTAAAGGATGCATACTTCCATGTACCCATCATCCCGCAACACAGGAAATTCCTGCGGTTTTCATTCCAGGGAATATCGTACCAGTACAACCGTCTGCCGTTCGGTTATTCCCTGGCTCCTCGCACTTTTTCAAAGTGTGTAGAGACGGTGCTACGGCCGCTACACAGAGGAGGGATGAGAGTACTATTTTACCTGGACGACCTGCTGCTGCTGGCTCGCTCCAGGGAGGAAGCGGCTTTACAGACGGTACAACTCATATTGCATCTGTCAAAGCTGGGTTTCATAATGAACTGGGAAAAGAGCTGTCCTCTTCCCTCCCAGAGTATTGTTTACCTGGGGGTGGAATTGAACTCAGCCCGCATGAGAGCACGACTCTCACGGCAGAGAGTGGAGAAGCTGACAGCTCTCCTTCGACGTGTCACACCCCGCAGCGTGGTGACGTCACTCTCCGTGATGCGGCTGCTCGGCATGATGGCAGCAGATCACGGGGTGATTCCCCTGGGTCTCCTGCACATGAGGAGACTGCAGAGGTGGTTTATCAGCCTGCGCATCGACCCCGTACGACAGAAGAGGCGCATGGTGGTCATCCCTCTGTCCGTGGGTTCAGACTTAACCTACTGGAAAAGTCCCCACGTCCTGTCAGAGGGGGGGGCCCTGGGCAGAGTTACGTCACACACCTCGGTGTTCACAGACGCATCTCTCTCAGGGTGGGGAGGAACGTGCATGTCGCAGGCAGTGGGAGGACAGTGGCCGGCTCACATGTCCTTCCACATAAATGTGCTGGAATTGATCTCCGTACGGAGAGTAATTCAACATTTTGCCCCGTTGCTGCGGAATCAGCATGTGTTGATTCGCACAGACAACAGAGCCGCGGCAGCCTACATCAATCGCCAGGGAGGTGTACGCTCAGCGCAGCTCCTGAACACAGCCAGACGGCAGTTGATCTGGGCGCGCGCACACGTGCTCTCCATCAGAGCACTGTATGTGCCCGGAGAGCTGAACAAAGGGGCAGACCTCATGTCCAGAGGAGGTCCTCGCCAGGGGGACTGGAGCCTCCATCCCGAGCTGATCGCCCAGGTTTGGAGCCGGTTCGGGAGGGCGGAGGTGGATCTGTTCGCCGCACGCGGGAACGCGCAATGCACGCTCTGGTTCTCCCTGTCAGCGCGGGACCATCCCTCTCTGGGGGTGGACGCGTTCACACATCGGCCATGGCCCAGGGGACTGCTGTACGCCTTCCCACCAGTCCCGCTGATTCCTCGGTTCCTGGACCGAGTACAGGAGGAGCGGCTGTCAGTGATCCTAATTGCCCCGGAACGCACGGGAGCTTCCTGGTTTCCATGCCTACAGCATACCCTGTCAGGCTGGCCATGGGAGATTCCGTGGCGGGGGGACGATCTCTCACAGGTGGAGGGAGCAATCTACAGTCCCCCAGTGATAGGCCAGCCCTTATGGGCATGGCCCCTGAACGGGAACACTTAGAGAGGTGGGGTCTCTCTTAAGATGTTGTACGCACCATTCAGGGAGCCAGGGCCGCGTCTACCAGAGCGTCCTACACAGCCAAGTGGGCAGCGTTCCAGCGTTGGTGTGTAGAAAGAAGCCTGGACCCCATCACGTGCCCCCTGCCTCACGTGCTGTCATTCCTCCAGCTGTTGTTGGACAGGAATTTGGCGTTCAGCACAATCAAGGTATATGCGGCTGCCATATCATCTTGTCACGTGGGTTTCGGAGCAGGGATGTTGTTCAGTCACCCACTGACGAAACGGTTTCTGCAAGGGGTACGAAGACTCAGACCGGTGTCACGCACACTGGCGCCTCAGTGGGAT
Organism: Pseudochaenichthys georgianus; assembly: GCF_902827115.2. Classification (NCBI taxonomy): domain Eukaryota; kingdom Metazoa; phylum Chordata; class Actinopteri; order Perciformes; family Channichthyidae; genus Pseudochaenichthys; species Pseudochaenichthys georgianus. The sequence goes on from NC_047510.2 coordinate 17,909,525, forward strand.
TTGGCTTTGGTGTTACGAGCACTAAGCAAAGCCCCATTTGAACCTTTAGAGCAGGTTCCCCTCAACATGTTATCAGCCAAAGTAGTACTGCTTTTGGCTCTAACATCGGCGAAAAGGGTGAGTGATTTATCGGCTCTCTCTGTGGCCCCGTCATGCCTCCGGATCCAAGGGGATGGCAGTTTGGCTGTGTTACGTCCTAACCCAGCCTTTATGCCAAAGGTTATCACGAGCTCTTTTAGGTCAAGAGTGATCACCCTGGACGGGTTTTTTCCGCCTCCTCATAAATCGGAGGAAGAAGCCACATCTCATCTCCTCTGTCCGGTGCGCGCTGTCCTGCTATGTGGCACGCATGGCGGCATGGCGGCGTTCTCAGCGCCTGTTTGTGCATTATAGAGAGCGCTCCATCGGGCAACCTCTGTCTGCACAACGGCTGTCACACTGGCTGTGTGAGGCTGTGTCGCAGGCATATGTCTCCTCGGGGGTGGAGCCCCCGGAGAATATCAATGCGCACTCCACCAGAGGAATTTCCTCCTCCACGGCGTTGCACGGAGGAATGTCAGTGGAAGATATTTGCACGGCTGCATCTTCCCCCTGTTCATTTATTCAATATTATTTGAGGGATGTCTCCCTTTCCTCTCTGACGCACCCTGTACTGGGTGTCCTGTCGGAGTGAGTGACGTCAGGGATCCAGCGGTGCGCCTCTCTCCTGCCTCTCGGCACACAGAGAGCGGCCTTTTTTCCCTCGTATGAGAGGGATGTTCCCTTTACTCTGACACACTTCGTACGGAGTGCCTGGTCAGAGGGAGTGACGTCAGGGATCCAGCTGAGTGCTCTCCTACCTGTCTGACACGCAGAGAGCTGCTGTTCCCCCTCGATGATCGCTGGGCAAGGTGGGACCTTCGTCTCTACTTTCTCACAGCGGCCGGTATGTATTGTTCCCAGCCTTCACTCAAGATAGGCATGTTTTGCTATATTCCAGGAACGGTGATGCGCCATTACGCATGGCACAACAGGCAGGGGGGTGTTATTGAGCAGGTGTGTCTGTGCTTCTAGTGCCGGGCGGACCCAGTGGGGCGCAGACTACATCATGCTTCGCCCTTAACCCAATAGCGATAGCCTTAGAGGGCGAAGCCATATACGAAATAGAACTGAGGTTACCTACTGTAACCCAGCTTCTATGAGTAATGGCGCAGCCCTCTAAGCGCTGGGCCAACCTGGCTCTACGAATAGCTGAAGAAAAGTTATATTGTATGGGAGCAGATTGCCGGGCCCCCTTCCTATTTATACCGGAAGGAAGCCCGAGGGTGGGGCCCACCTGGTGGGTGCGCGTGGACTACAAGTGTTTCAGTGCTGCGCGGGGGCGCAGAGGGATAACCCAATAGCGATAGCCTTAGAGGGCTGCGCCATTACTCATAGAAGCTGGGTTACAGTAGGTAACCTCAGTTATGCCTGCTGTGACGTTAAGTTGCCTCTTGTAATTATGCCTTTACAAGCTTAAAAGTTGTTTTTATCAACTGAATTTGGCGAAACAAGTTTAATATTCTTAAAACCAAGACTTTGTTTATTTGAAATCAGATGAAAACAAACTGTCACGGACCCTGCCGTGTTATCGATTACTACGCTTTTCATTCATAATTTCAGCGGGAGGGAGGGGGAGCGGCGCTGAGGAACAGCAGAGTGCGGGCTGTGTCTGTGTTGACATTCCCTTATTGTGGAATAAGGGGAATGCAGAGACAGGCTACAAGTGTTTTAGGTTCAAGTTAGACAACTAATGTCTGGGTTAGTGTTCATGACTTCATGTGTATGTCATCTAAAGGTTAATCTCAATACACACACATTTTCCGTGCTTTCCAATAGTTTAAAATAGTTTTATTCCACTGTTTAATAACCTGTTCAATACAAACATGCCACTTGTAAAAATGAAATAAAATGTCTGTGAACTGATATTTGTTTAGTGAGCTTATTAGAGGATGTTCCCATTTTTTGGGGATGTTCCCTTTGATTGTAAAATGTCAATGAAGAAGGCCCTTTCTCATTTTATCAAATCCCCCTCCTCGACTCCTCGGTCCTCCGGTAGTGACCCGGAAATGAATTTTAGCGCGCCATGTTGAAGGACATCTCATTTCTCTAAATGCACGTCGAGGACCGAGCATCGAGGAGGCTCTCTGGAGGAGCTCTAACCGAGGATACACTGATGGGTCCTCCACGGTCCTCCACGGCTCCTTCGCGGATGCATTTCTGGGAACAGAGATGTTTCAAAGAGTCGTGACGCACGGCCGGACTTATCTCAGCCAATGACAGCTCTGCATGCATCCCCTGGATATTATTTTAGAAACTGCTCTCATCGCAACGCGATGTTTACAGTGAGAACAGCTGTGAGGTCCGCAGAAAGCAGAGCAGTGTGTAAAATATATATCACTCAACAGGCCTACTCTCTTTATTTGCTTTAGTTTAGTAGATATCTACAAACAAAGAGTCGATATTTTTCTAAAACCATTTAGTGCTTCACACAATAAAATACACAACGGCTGTAGCCTGATTATATGCTTTAGGAGCTGTAGGTGCGTGTGGTAGGCTACAGTGTGTAGGGCTGAAGTCGAATAGTCCATTTAGCTTAGGAACCTTCCTAAAGGAGTGAAATGACCCGGAAGTCCCTCAGTGGCAGCCATGATAAGTGCCGTTCAAATTCTCTAGAATGATGAGAATGATAGGAAAGGAGGTTTCAAACTTCCTTTATAACCTCCTTTACCTTAGGAACCACTGGACCTCCCTAACCGACAGGAGAAGCGAAAATGCTGCCCCACAATGCCTTGCAGCCGCAGCATTTGCCGTCACACAACAGTCGGCCGTTAACGGAAACAACCGATTATGACCGAGAAATGATATCATGGAAGTTACGGTGCTTATTAAGCATTTTAAAACGTAGGTGGTAAGTTGTCAAAGTGCTTTGTTTTGAAGGTTCATCAGTATTATACTCAAAAAGAGAAATATGAACGTTAGTTTTTACTGAAATTATCAAATAAAGTCAACATTTCAGTCTTTACTGAGCTGTGTGGGGTTTGTTCAACTTTTAAAAGATGTTTGAATGGTGATATACACAGTGATAGATGTTAAGGACTAACGTTTATAATAAATACATTTGTATTGATTTTAAGATCTTTTCATAGTTCATACAATCTTTGGGATCATTAGTATTAATGTGGACCGGAGGGAGAGGGTGACGAGCATAAGTTTCACTTTCCTTTTTTATTTCAATTCCAACTTTGGTCCTGAAGAATATGTTTCTCTGTTGTCCCCGTTCATAAAGCAAAACAGCAGCATCAGAGCACGGTGCAGAGTCTCTAGATGAGTTCACAGCAGTCCCTCGTTCTTATTAAACATCCATGTTGTAGTCCGCTGTATAGAAAACTGTAGTTTCCATAGTTTCCCCACAGCAGCAGACGCACAAAATGACGTCCGCTGGCGCATCATAAACACGTCGGATAGTGAAAGTGCATTCTGATTCTCTAAAGCACTGCAGTCTCTTCTCCTAAGTCCTTTTGAATTCTCCTATCCACTATCCCTTAACCCCGTGACGTTTCACACAGAGGTCAAGGAATAGACGATAGGGTTAGAACTTAGGAGCTGATTTTTAAACTATTCGACTGCAGCCCTGGTGTGTGTTGTACAATGCATAGATGCAGCGGACAGACAGGTCTCAGTTGGTTTGGTGTCCTCTGCTTACTTTTAATACGTGCAAATAAAACGTTTGGCCCGTAATTTATTTTCCTCATATAGCGACCAGAGAGGGGGGGGATATATCCAGTCTCTGATAGTGTTACGTTATTATGAGGGCTCTGTTTGATTCTGAAATTGTATATATTTATATAAATATATACATATACTGTGTGTGTGTGTGTGTGTGTGTGTGTGTGTGTGTGTGTGTGTGTGTGTGTGTGTGTGTGTGTGTGTGTGTGTGTGTGTGTGTGTGTGTGTGTGTGTGTGTGTGTGTGTGTGTGTGTGTGTGTGTGTGTGTGTGTGTGTGTGTGTGTGTGTGTGTGTGTGTGTGTGTGTGTGTGTGTGTGTGTGTGTGTGTGTGTGTGTGTGTGCGTGTGTGTGTCCGCATCTGTAGCCTGTTATTGTCTCATTATACCGCACGGTGACGCAATCAAAATAAATATATAAGTCGTCATGAACACATCTGTCCATCAGACAGAGGGCTGCTGTGCCTCCTGTCATCATTAATGGACGTCTCTTTAAAATGACCGCTCAGAGGAGAGGTGTTCTCATTTCTCTAACCGCCTGCTGCTTCCCCGCCTCTCTCCTCGGCTCCTCCGCTCGCATCTCCTGTGGGCGGGACTACGTCTCGAGGATAGGAGTCGAGGAGGGGAGTTAGAGAAATGAGAAAGGGCCTTAGTATATTTGTTAATAATTACATACAACACATGGAATTTGTGTGTGCGTGTGTTCCAAGTGAATCTGCGGCCCCCTGGTGGCCAGTATATCAAAGTTGCCCATCCCTGCTCTAGATGATAGGAAAGGAGCTTTCAAACTTCCTTTATAACCTCCTTTAGCTTAGGAACCACTGGACCTCCCTAACCGAAAGGAGAGGAGAAAATGTTCTCAAAAGTCCTTTTGAATTCTCCTATCCACTATCCCTTAACCCCGTGACGTTTCACTCAGAGGTCAAGGAATAGGAGATAGGGTTAGAATTTAGGAGCTGATTTTTAAACTATCCGAACGCAACCCTGTAGTCCATTTTCAGCTCATGTGATGACGTCTCTTTGAGGGGCCGGGCTTCTCGCTAGTAGGAAGTGTGACGTAAGATTTATTTTGGAAAACGAAGTCGAGGCAGAGGTGAAGGAAAATGGAGCAAAACATTGAGGATTACAAGGTATTTCTACAATATTTCACATACTATTATAATTTGTGAATTCTGACAATTTTCCTTCAACTCAACTGTGAAATGTTGGGTGAAACTACTCGAGCTGGCCGTCATTGTTAGCTTATTGTATATACATCAAGCTAGCTGTGTGTTTTCACTAACGCTCGATGAAGTCAATCCGCACACTGTCAGCTACGTTTTATCATCTGAATGGATATAAAATGTCGGACTCTGTTTTGTAGCTAGCCTACAGCCGTATCTATAGTTATACAGACGCGAAATATATAAAAATACAGTATATTCTGTATCACTATAACGTCTTCCTATATGTTTGTCTCGTCTTCACCTACTGACCTGACAGACCTGTAATCACGTGACAGACAAGTACTATGTTCTATGATTTCATTAACCTGCCTGCCACAGGTTAGATATTTGATGTGGTAGATAATGTACAGTTCAAGCCGTAGCCTAGCGTAAAAAATGTTTTTATTTGACAATACAATCATGTGTAAAAACAGATTACTAGATTACTAGCATTTACCAAACCTGTTCCTGTGACTGGAAACCCAACCTGAGCCGTCATTTTATTTCAGCTTTGTTATTGATATGGCTGCATTTATATTTATGTGGGCTTTTTCTTTCTTCTCAGCTTATATTTGAAAAAGAGGGAGTATACCTCCACACAAATGCCAAGAGAAGTAACCAGGACACCACCATCCCAGGGTTCATCCGTATTGTGGAGAGGGTAAGCAACATGTGTAAAGATACAAAGACGGAAATTGAAATAAAAAGCAGTGGGATTGTCAACAACGCATTTTTTTTTAGGCCGGTGTTCCAGCTTTAGAGTGGAGCCCCCTTGAAGATGAGGGTCGCAGTGCCCCTGCTGTACTCTACACCAAAAAGGTCAGTAATCATCTGTTTGATATACATAAAAACGACATGAATTGTTTTTTTTAACCCACTTCTTATTGAATAGGATGGAGACGGAGTGGAGGAAGATGCAAACTATGACCCTGGTTATGAGCCAGACTGGGCAGTCATCAGCACAGTGAAGAAAGATCGGGAACATGTCCCGGTCAGAGACTCAGGTGCAGTTATCACTTCTGTCACTTCAGGCAAACAATTACTTTAAAGAAGAAGAAACTAACGGTGCCTATTTTGTCTGCAGGTCAATGGTCATTCTCTCTGCCTCTGTCAGAGTTATACTCTTTGCGGAGGGCTCGGTTCTCCTTGGGGAGAAACTTCTTGGTGTTTACTAGTAGAGGGGGCCACCCACTTCCCCCCCTGCACTTCCACAGAGGAGGAACCAGGGAGCTGTTTAGAGCCATGAACCGTTACATCATCCTCGACCAGTAGGTACCATCTTTAACCTCTAGCAGCAGTTACTGACCTGTAAACAAGTTAGAAATAATCTCATAACACTTCTGAATACAGTAGATTTACAGTTTATGACAGAGCTGTGTTGACAAATCACACGAGTATGAAAAACATCACGTGGTCTCTGTTGTTATCATCAGGTCACCGGTGGACGGGAGGCTCTTCCTTGCCTACCCTCATGACCCCGGCGCTCTCTCTCAGTCCTTCGATAGGCTGCAGCTTTTCGACGATGGCTCTGATCTTGTTTCGGTATTTTGTTTTCATTTTCATTGATCCTAAAACCTATATTATTGGCTTGTTGATCAATCCCAAAGACTCACTGATCATAGTCCTAATCTTTAAGATAAGATAAGCCTTTATTGATGCCCAGAGGGGGAATTCAAGTGTTACACCAGCTCAAAGACAGAAATAAGTCAAGATAAATTGAGAAGTAGAAATATTAAATAAAAGAGGTATACGCAATTTCTATTATAGTTAGACTGATAACAGAAGGAACTATAGAAGTGTATGTAATGCCGACATGATTAGGTAAGCACAAATGTATAGGGACAACGTTGAGTGACATAATGAAGCATGACCAGTGACATAGGACATGACTCAGTGGGAGTAGACAAACGTTATCCAGCGTGTTACAGTTCAAAGTCAAACACATTTGTGTGCTTGTTTGTGATTCTTTTCTCTCTCCAATTGAACAGAGATTCATTCAGGACCCATATGCCACTACATTTGGTGGATTCTCCAAAGTCACAAATTTCTTCAAGGTGGCACTACGACCTCCAGGGCCAGCCACCCATTCCCGCGCTGCCCATGATCCCAGTTTTCCCCCCCAGTCCGACGAAGAGCCCGGCTTTGAGCTCATCAACTGTGTAAGAGAAGGAACCAAAAAGAACTATTTGGATGACACATTCAGGTCTAATAATATGTAAAGATGACAGTGACATGAGAATCTATATCGGTTGTTTATTTTGGTGTCTTTCCTTCCATTAGGGGGTGGAGCTCGGTCCCAGACCAGACGTTACCAGGGGACGACCGCTGGACAAATGGGAGGAGTTTCTGGACCCAGAGGGGCGAGTGAAGAACCCAGAGAGGATCAAAGAGATAGTATTCAGAGGGGTGAGACGGGAAATACAGCGAGAGTCATCTCTAATGTGGAAGACATACCTTGTTCACTTGTTATAACCCTCTATCAGATGTGCATGTTTCATACCATGTTGTCCATTGCAGGGTGTCACACCGACCCTGAGGAGGGAGGTATGGAAGTTTCTCCTGGGCTTTTATCCATGGAACAGCACTCACAAGGAAAGAGAAGACATTCTTCGGGTCAAAACGTTAGTGTTGTTATTACTGCATATCCACTCCTAAATCTATTAGACAGTTAAAAAGTATAGTTTGACATTTTGGGAAATACACTATGTTTCTTCCTTGCTGAGAGTTAGTTGAGAGGACCAATGCAACTCTCATGTCTATTAGGGCTGCTCGATTAATCGTATGTTAATCGCAATTACGATTATGGCTTGCAACGAAAACAACGTAATCGAAATAAAACGATTATTTTTTTATTATTTTTATTTATTTATTTTCCAATATTTATTTATTTATTTTTATTGGATTTTCAGTTGAATTATACTTAAAGTTCAGGGTAATCAACTGTTAAAAACATACTGTCCAAATCTTTTTTCTCCAATAAATGGATGTTTTCTAAGTAAATGGATAATTGTTTTTAATAATCGTGATATCAATTATTGACCCAAATAATCGAGATTATGATTTTTGCCATGATCGAGCAGCCCTAATGTCAATATAGTACATTCAAAGATAACGCCAGCACCCAGTTAGCGTTACATATTTTTTAAGACAAGACGCATAGACGCAAGGAAGGGGCTGTGCCTGACCAAGAAATAAGACCTCCTGCAAAACCATAACATTTCAGATGTTGTTCTGATTAAACCACCAAGATTTAACGTGTTTACCTGTGAAATTTACAGTTGTTATTTAATGGAATTTAATCAGGCTTTTCACCCTGTTTGCTGTCTTTGTGTTAAACAAATCTAACTGGTTGCTGTCTTTGTCTTCCTAACTTTAAAGATGTGAGAGTGGTATCAGGCTTTTCGGTTAACTCAAAAGAAACTGTATTTCCTTAAAATGTCCATGAACTACAATTGAAATGTAGTCAGCCTCTAAAACGTCTTTCTGTGTCTGCAGGGACGAGTACTTCAGAATGAAGGTGCAGTGGAAGTCAGTCAGTGAAGAGCAGGAGATGAGGAACTCCCTCCTCAAAGGATACAGAAGCCTGATAGGTCAGCCCTGCAATCTGTGATAAAACAGAAGATCTGTTCATAGAATCAGCTGCCTGTTCAATAGGCATTGAAATTCAACTGCTTTGTGTTCTGTTGTGACAGAGCGAGACGTCAGCAGGACGGACAGAAACAATACGTTCTTCTCTGGGAACGACAACCCAGGACTGACCCTGCTGAACGATGTGCTGATGACCTACTGCATGTTCAACTTCGATCTTGGTATGTATTTCTAAACTGTTGGCAAGCAGAAGTGCACATACTGAACAAATATGTACCAACACAAATGTAAAGTACATACTAAATGTAAACAATGTAATATTAATAATTTGAGTTGTTTATACAAGGGCATTGCATTTCTTAAGTCAATAGTTTGGTCATAGTATGTGCTTACCGGTCCTTAATATTTATTAATTAAGGCCAATGAGAATACTTTTTTAACAATAAATGTAGTTAACAGGACACAAAGACAGGTCACAGAGGGACTAGCATTAGACACAGATTATTATTATTATTATCAACAGGTTCACACATGAAGAACTGTGTAGGAGGTACGGTGTTTTGAACATTTAAAGTAAAGACTCTTCAGGACTAAGGCAGCTCTTCCAACAAAGCATACCAAACACACACAGTATGTATCATTAAGGCAGATATATCAACGTCTCCCTTCTGTTTCCATGTCTCCAGGTTATGTCCAGGGGATGAGTGACCTCCTTTCTCCTCTGCTGTTCGTCACACAGAACGAGGTGGAGTCCTTCTGGTGTCTCACAGGCTTCATGGAGCTGGTGGTAAAAAGAAATACTTCTCTTTCTCTGTGGGCTTTGGAATATCAGTCAAAAACACGTTTAGATGTGGTTGTTCCTCTCCCTACATTATCATTCTGGCTTTGCTCAGTCCTGTGTGGTCACTGCAAATCTGTTTTGAATGAAAGCACAAAGCAGACCCTTTCAAAAATGGCTGCAGTTTTATTGCAAGTTTGATGATGAGGAATGTGTTCAGTTATGAATGAAGAACGCTATGGATTTGAGGCTTTCTCTGTTTCCTCCGCAGCACCAGAACTTTGAAGAGTCCCAGGAGGCCATGAAGAAGCAGCTCCTCCAGCTCAGTATCCTGCTGAAGGCTCTGGACCCCGAGCTGTGTGACTTCCTGGGTTAGTCAGATTATACTCATGCAGGCAGACTGGATTGTTGTTAAACTCTTGAGTCATTAGGTTAAAGCAATGAAAAGTAGTATACAAACCAGAACAAAGTACACATGGGTGCGCATATGTTGATATACATAAAAGGCATACAAATGTATTCTAAAAGAAAGGAAATTCACAAATTAACAAAGACAATATAACATATTAACAAGGGGCTCATTCTTCTTTTTGGGGGCCTTTCTGTGCCATCAGACTCTCAGGACAGCGGCTCGCTTTGCTTCTGTTTCCGCTGGCTGCTCATCTGGTTTAAGAGAGAGTTTTCCTTCGAGGACATCCTCACCATGTGGGAGGTGAGTGCGCCACATAGCCATGGAATATGTGATGATGCTATAACAGCTCGAGTCAGCCAGGTTCAATGTACTCCTTTGAAGCTTCATGGTGTTATATCAGTGTGTCTTTAAATGTCCAATGCCCAGATATTCAGTTTTATTTTGTATTACATTTTGTAACTTGTTTTAAAAATGTCTGATTAAGCGTTATCAAAATAGTTACCGATGACTATTTTAAGTCAATAGACTAATCTATTAGTAAACTAAACGTTGCATCTCATTTGCAAATAGTGTTTGTGTAACATCCTTTTCCCTGCCACAGGTCGTCTGGTCTCGTCTGCCATGTGACAACTTTCACCTGCTGATCGCCTGCTCCATCCTGCAGTCACAGAGAGGAGAGCTGATTGGCTCAGACCATGACTTCAACACTATTCTGAAGGTGAGTGTGGTGTGTGGTGTGTGGTGTGTGGTGTGTGGTGTGTGGTGTGTGACAGCCAATGAGTTACTTTGTCTATAACTATACACTCTTCTGTACAACTCCCCATTGTGAATGCTCCTCAGCACATTAATGAGTTGACGATGCAGTTGGACCTGCAGACTGTTCTGCGAGGAGCGGAGGCCATCTACCTGCAGCTGACTCAGTGCAAGGTAAGGGGCTTCAAATCAAATCAAGTTTTATTTATATAGCACATTTAAAAGCGATTTTTGGTCGAGCCAAAGTGCTGTACATGTAATAAAAACACTTTACTACAATCACAATAAAAGACAATCATTTACAACAGAAATATAAAAAACACAGGGAAATGTCAGGTGTCATACTCCGCTCTGACTGGAAGGCCAGAGAGAAGAAGTGTGTCTTTAGTGAGGATTTAAAAACCCCTACTGTCTGGGCCGACCTCACATGGAGGGTCAGAGTGTTCCAGAGCCTGGGGCTCGGTGCCCTCGGGTTTTGAGCCTGGTCTCGGGCTCTATCAGCAACAGCTGGTCAGCAGACCTTAAAGCTCTGGGTGGGGTGTAGCGTAGCTTCATGGGCCAATCAGATTCAGCCAGGAGTCAATAGAGTGTCTCAGTGTTTATAATGAAGAGCAAAGGTGAGGAAATAAGGATCTACAGTATACCACTGTTTCCTTACCGATATCTATTTCCCTCATTAAACAACTGAACAATTAATAATATGTGTGTATGGGTGCACCTTGCTTAACCTATGGAAACCTAAAAACTGAAATGTAACAAATGATATACTTCCTTAAAGGTCACGTACTCATGGCAGTTATGTCATACTGCGCTTCAAACATTTAGAATAAAATCTAAAGGGAAACTGTGCATAAATTTCCATTTGAGAATGAAGAATAACCAAGGAATTATACCTCCAGTGTAACATATTGGAAATGACTCAACCCTCCATATAGCCTATACCTAAATGGCTGATGTTGTCTAACGGGTCAGGTTAAGAGATTGCATCAGATTAGGCTTTTTTTCCATTTGTCCTAAACAGTGATTGAGTATAGGATCTGCACATACCTAACAAACAGCTACATCGAAATCTAGAACCTTTTATATATAAGATGAGTCACCTCTACACAAGTGATCCTAACCTCCTCCTCCTCCTCCTCCTCCTCCTCCTCCTCCTCCTCCTCCTCCTCCTCCTCCTCCTCCTCCCTGTGCAGGAGCTCCCCCTGAAGGTGCAGCAGGTCATGGGTCTGTACGTCCCCTCCAGCTCTGAGGAGGACAGCCCAGACTCCCAGGCCAGCGAGACCCTGCGCCTCCTCGCAGAGTCCCAGGCAGGCGCTGCTTCCTGTGATTCAGCCCCCGTTCCCACCTATCCTTAAATCTGCAGGTCAGCTGGGGGACTTATAGAAATGTACGGACGATCTTTATATATGAACAAAAAAATGATGTATAGATATATGAAAACTCTATCCAATGAGAAGGAATGAAGACTGTTGTTACTGTCTGTCAGAGGCAGGGGGCGCTGTTGAAGCTTTTTTTCTTTTGTTTAAACATAGCTGTACTTGCAGTGCTCTTTTTCCATGTTTATGGTCTGCTCCTCGTCCTCCATGACAGCGTGTCATTTGTTTACATGTCCTGTGTCTTTGTTGAGTGTTCTCCTCCTTTCTACTCCCCATCCCTCTCGGAGTGATTCTCTTTTACCTTTCTGACAATGATTTAATAATCATCTCTGCTCGACCCATGTGATGCTTTCAGTGCATTTTGTCCTGCGTCCCCTCGCCACTGCTCCTTAAAGGGAGCCAGATGAAGGATTTGCTCACTGGCAGCATCTTGTTAGGACGGTATGATGCCATTCCAGCCCTATGCAAACTGTATTGCATGCCTTATAGTTTGCGCATGTGGCGTGGTGATCTTTTTAGCCTTGTAATTATCTACATATTGTCATGAAGTAACATTTTCATCCGCTGATTATTTCCAAATAAATGGTTGAATCTTAATGAAGCATGTCATTGATATTTTTGCTTTTGACATCACACAGTAGGTCGCACACAACAGTACATATCACAGCATTTTGACTCGACAGTCCCCGTCATTTATGTAAATGGCAACAACTAAGTAGTACAGCCTCTACCATTAGTTTAAAATCTAGTTGAATCAACACCTCTCAATCTGAACAGGTAAAAACAAAACGGAATATAAGTCAAATCAAGTTTGCTTGTTAACTAAACAAATACATAATAATCACCAAGATATTCTATTCAATTCAATTTCAATTCAAAAGCTTTATTTATCCAGGTAAAATCCCATTGAGATCAATGATCTCTTTTTCACGGGAGACCTGGGAAGATGGGGAGATAATCACAGCGTAACCTCTATGTCACAATACACAACAGCATAATGCTCAGAAGAAAGAAGCATTCAAAAGGGAAATAGTTAAACAAAGTACAAAAAACAGCGTGACACCCAACAAAAAAACGACAATCCAAACACAAAACGACAAAATGCAGCAGGAAACATTCAAAGAAATACCAAAAGAAACACAAGAAAATAACCATTAAATGTATTGAACAGCACCATTAACTACCTAAAGTTCTATTTTAAAGCTTACATAACAGGTATATAAACAGATAAAATATTACACATATAATAATATAAAATGTGTCTACATAAGAATATCTATAATAATTAATTAAATTGAACAATATTTCAACTTAAAATGTTCTTCTACTGAGTGATAACGACATTGAAATAACAATGTGTTATTCAAATAAAAATAGAATGGTGAAATGTAATTGCCCCATTACCAACTGTTTGTTTACGTGGTGTCTTAACTTGTGAACTGGTTAAACTCTGCCCCCCCCCCCCGGCCAGCAGGTGTCTGTGTGAGGGGGAAAGGAGCTCTGTTCTCCACTGTCCCGGGAAATGAGCTGGAAAATGAGGGGCGGGGAGCCACACCCCTTCTCAGGACCTCTTTTGGCTCGTCACTGTCTCTTTCCCCCTCTGAGCGTGTTGTTTGAATACAGCTGCAATGTATGAATTTAACAGGGTGCTTAAACAGGCTGGCGATCTGTCACCCTGTTCCTCCCCCCCTCCTCCCTCCCCTCCACCCCAACCTGACCTCACTTGACTGGCAGAGCCAAACTTCCTCAGCCCCTCATTCAAACTCAATCTGCTTTCAGCCCCTCTCAAAGCCTGTTTATCGGCGCAGGCCTTGTCCACAGCTTTAAACCCCATATTCTCTCCCGAATGCTTCAATCGACTGAGTGTTGGAGGATTAGGGTCTCTTCATGTTGTCATTATGCTGGGTGTTAAGAGCTGCTTTCTTCAGTAGATGATGTGGCTGAAGCTCTGCCCTCTAAGCTAGATTTGAACCTTTGCTTTGTTTTGAAAAAAACTCAAGAAATCTTTGTATTCTCTTGAGGTATCTTTTGTGTGAGGACTTTGCAGGTTTTGTTATGAGTTGTTGTTTTAATCTGCACATCTTTCTATTGATCCTCATAAATCCATTGTTGCCATGCTGCAAGCCAAATACAAAATTCCACTTTGGGACCGTACAAACTTAATTAAGCTACCTATTCCATTTTTTGGGACAAAAAGTTTGTATCTGCACAAATACTTCAAATCACAGTTAGAAGACTTCAATTCATAATGTTGACAGGTGGTTGTTTGAATAGGTCTATGGGCTACTGGAGCTTTTGTTTCAGACATATTGCACCCTAATTGGTTTTATTTAAGAGCAGGAATCCCAGCTATGCATTAGAAGGTTTACCCATCTGGCCGTGTCCTCTGCCTGCTGTTCTGATGGTCAGTGTGCATTACAGAGAGGATCGCATTCACAAAACAATATATATATAATATTACTTTTATTTAAAGATTTTTCTTTAGGTTGGATTTTTTTTAAATGTCTGTCACTGATATATTGTTATTGATATATTAATATCTATACATGAGCTTAAATACTTATTTTAAAATGCTTCCGTATTTCCATTTTCTGACCCTGTGTCCTTATAGTTGACCCTTGACAGCATTTCAGAAGGATATACTGCACTTTTTTAAACCTAAAATAAAATGGGCAGTTATACTGTAGATGAAAAATACCCCATGACTGACAATGTTAATGGTTCAAATCAGCTTCCCCATTTACAGCAGTAAAATGTGTGAGGTATGCATGATAATTCAACAATTCAATAATGAAATAATCAATTAACATAGCACTTGAAATGCGGACATTTTTGTTCAGCATCATGAAAACGTTGACTTTTGATACCTCATATTTTTATTTTTCATATGTTTTTCCTTATAATTGAAATCTGATAAGCTCCTCTTCACTTGTCTGAACAAATATAATTGTAGTTAAATCAAAGTCATTTTAGTTAAATCAAAGTAATGTAACTACATTTATGATACTATTGTATTAACTATATAATGTTACGCTCAATAACGTATCTTATGAAGTGCATTTGTTTTGTCACAAATAAGTTCAAAAACAATTTTACCCTGCGTATGAAACCTGAATCTATTCGCCAGCTTTACTTTGAATAGAATGAATTATTGATGCTCAGCTGAAATCAAGTCATGGTGTCAGTTTGGTCGTCCATTTAACTCCTATTGAAACATGAGCTGCCATTGAAGCCTTAATGTGTGAACACACAGCCACCTGTAATGACTGTCAAATACAATCTGTATTCTCCACTGGTGAGTGCGACCCCATTGTGACCGTCAGAGGAAGTCCCTGGAGAGTGTGTGAAAAGTGTGTCTGCCCCATGAGTGTGTGTGTGTGTGTGTGTGTGTGTGTGTGTGTGTGTGTGTGTGTGTGTGTGTGTGTGTGTGTGTGTGTGTGTGTGTGTGTGTGTGTGTGTGTGTGTGTGTGTGTGTGTGTGGGTGGGTGTGTGTGTGTGTGTGTGTGTGTGTGTGTGTGTGTGTGCGCGCGTGTGTGAGTGGGTGGGTGTGAGAGCGGCGAGAGAGAGAGAGAGGGAGAGAGAGAGAGAGAGAGAGAGAGAGAGAGAGAGAGAGAGAGAGAGAGAGAGAGAGAGAGAGAGAGAGAGAGAGAGAGGAACCAGCAGCAGGCAGAAGGCCAGGGGCTGCTGTCTGACACTGATTTGTAAAGGGAGACAATACGGCTCATTGACCTGCCCTGCTCCACTGTCTGTTGCACATACCTCGCCCAGCCCTCCCCGGTGGCTGTGCTGCGCTTTAAACACGAGCAGCAGATTGCCCCAGGCGAGGGCGAGGGGGGGGCAGCAGGCCACAGGTTGCTTTGACAATGAGAAACCTCGGAGACGAGACGAAGCCAAAACTTTAATTAACACAATGATATTCTAAAAACCTTACTTTCACTGAGGATAGCAGAATTTGATATCACTTTTTAAAAACGTATCTTGACAAAAGAGACATTTGTTTTATCAATGCTAGCACATTTTATTTCCAACATGCCTTATTTGTTTTACCTGTTTTTATCTTGTTTTATTCCAACTTGTTTCAACTGTCAAACTTCCCTCTGAATTCCCCTCATTGCATTTCTGAATTTCTTTAACCCTGGTTCAATAATGTAAAGCCTCTCTGTAAATAAAGTGTATCACTTTACTTATGACTATCCTTATAAGAAATTGGCTGAAAACAAAGGAGTCTTAACCCCAAAGATGGTCAATCTAATCTCATGTATGACAGAAAAATGAAACGTTGATTGAATGATCTATTGAATTAATCAATATTTCAGCCTAACTATTTCAGTCATCTTTCCCTAAGGATCAGGGAAACACACAAAGTATTAAGTTCACAAATAATAACAAGTATTTAAGGTTGAGTATCTGTTAAAGACAAAAATAGGAAATAGGGTTATCAATAAATATCAATATCTTAATCTAACAGCAGCAGGATCGAGCATCCTTCCAGACTTTGACACATCTCCTCTGGTGCTCACGTTGTAAACAAACACCCTCCTCCTTTTGTCATCCATTCCCATTGTCAGAGTCTGGATATGACCTTTTCTCTCCCCTCTCTGACTCTCGCCGCTTGCAGCCTCTTCTTATCCTCCCTTCTTTCTTTCAGTATCGAAGACAAGCTGTTACTCTGTCCCTGCGGGCCACTCCCTCACTTGTCTGCTCCTCTTCCCTCCCCCCCTGCCTCCCTCTCTCCCCTGCTCTCATTCTTTCTCCCTTTCCCCACCTGTTGAAGCAATTGTTGCACAGACATATTGTTGTCTTCTAATTTTTTTATGTCACTCACGAGGGCTCACGCCCCTTTCCACGCTCTTTTTCCTCCCCCATGTGCCACTCCCTCTCACTCTCTCCCCGATGGGTATAAAAGTCAGAGGCGATGGTTGGGGAGGGATATTCATCGCAGCACCACAGGAAGGCAACACATCTTTAACAAGGAAAAAGGATTTCCCAGCTTGTTCACCTGTAGTAAACCGAGCTTCCTCGGGTGACAGAGGGACAATATTGCCCCTTCCTTCCTTTACCAATCGGAGTCAACAAGTTCATATTTGACCCAGCAGTCTGTAAAGATGGACAGAGGCATGTCTCTGTGGTGTGAGGAGGTGGAGAACGGCAAGAGTCAGGACCACAGCCAGACTGGAGCACAAGCCCAGGGCGGATACATGGTGGGCTCCTCTCAGCTGCGAGCCGGCTGGGACCCCACTGTGTCCGGGCATCGTGTGATCCAGAGGTTGCTTCAGGTGGAGGAGAGGTACATGCCCTCCATACTTTACATCACCCTCATCCAGCGGGAGCCAGAGCGCAGGGAGGAGCTGGCCAAGTGGGCCCTGGAGGTATGAAACTCTCTGAAGCTCCAGTTTCTCCTCCTCCCATGAGTTATGTGATCATGGCCACTTTGATAATGATGCCTTCTTTGTTTCTTCTCCACAGGTGTGCTGTGAGGTTGGCTGTGATGAGGCAGTGTTCCCTCTGTCTGTCTCTCTGATGGACAGGTTCCTGTCGGCCTCTTTGTCTCTGCCTGTCTCGCCATACTGCCTGGCTGCAGGCTGCATCCTCATCGCCTCCAAACTCTCAGAGTGTGAAAACGTCACTGCTGATACTCTCTGTGCCGCAGCTGAGTACGGCTTCGTGCCTTCAAACTTGCGGGTGAGTCAGTCACACAGCATCCACAGGTGGCAGGTGCATAGAAATGTGGTTGTTCAAACCCACGCAGTCAGGGCTGTGTGGGAACTCATTCAGAATATTGCTCGTCCATCTCTTTTTAACAAAACCTTAGTAAGGTTTTGGGTTACCTTCCAGGTGTGGGTCCCTGATATCACCACCTGTAATCCAACCAAGTGGATTATTTCAAATGCACAAAACCAACTTTAGCACATTGCATAAAGTTGTTAGTCTAAAAGTTTTAGCCAAACTGTATCAAACTTAAGTAAACACAGAGATGTGTTCTTGTATGATTGTGCCTTAACACATCCATCAACTTTATGACGGATGGAAAATAGCGTAAAGCTAAATCTGGCACTGTTACGCTTGATACATTTGAATGTTTTAAGTGTTCATTGCTGTGCATTGTCCCTGCCAAATAAACGATTAAATAAATACAAATAAATGACAAATCACAATTGACATTGATTTAGATGCAATAGGGCTAGAACTAATTTTATATCACTTATATTAGCCCGATGAACCAAAGGGTTTATTCTGCAAGTGATATACAAAGATGACATTATGTCTCACAAAGTGAAACCATATCTAGTTTTATCATCAGATTATTCAGATAAAAGGGGAAACATAGAATCTCAACCTTCCAGAGCCCAAGGTGATGTCCTCAAATATTATGTATTGTTTGACAAAACATCCAAACCCCAAATGATTTCCATGTACTTTAATATATGTTAATAGAGGCAGCACATCTTTCTATTTGAGAAGCTGGAATCAGAGAAATTCTGAAAATGTAAAAATGAACAAAACCCCACTATTTGTTTCCCTCAATAGATAACTGGATGGGAAAACAGTTACTACAGATATTATGCCAATGTATACATATTGAATATAGTATTGATGCATTTACCCAATTTAGAATTTTGTTAAATGAATGACAAGTATTGATTGAACTCATTGAACTCTAACACATTCTTTAAGATGACAAGGTCATATTGAAGAAATATCACAATGTATCAATACAAAAACATCCCTTTTGTGTTTCGTATGCACGTATGGTGCCAATCAATAGGCTATCTCTGCATGTTTTATCGTTACACAATGTTTTCTAAATGCACCTGTCTTCCCTCTATCAGGAGATGGAGCGTCTCATCCTCGCCACCCTCCGATGGGACACAGCAGCAGTGACTCCGCAGGACTTCTTCCCACATTTCCTTGCCTCTGTGGAGGAGCGAAGAGATGGAGACAGCGGTGACTCTGAGAAGGGGCTGCTGCTCTCCACCCTGCGGCGGCACAGTGACACCCTGGCCGCCATGTGTGCGTGTGACTCCCGCTTCCTGGGAGCACCACCGTCCCTTGTTGCTGCAGCGACACTAAACTGTGCTCTGCGGGGCTTGGGCAACAAGAGCCCGGCTCAGCTGGCTGTCATATGTGCGGCACTAGCGGAGCTCTGCCAGGCTGACCTGGTGAGTACACCTGCAGTCTGATGCTGACATTACAGTCTGGCCTTTTGATCTCATCAGAGTTTTTTCCATTATGTTAAAGGTTCCATGTCATGCTTTTCTGGTTATTACCCGTCCCCTTGTGTGTTATGTAACTTTTTATGCATGTAAACGGTCTGCAGAGTCACAAACCCTCAAAGTACACCCTGTAGCGAGTAAAACTCTAACACAGAAAATACCTGTCTATGCTGCCCCAGAACGCCTCGTTGGAGATTTTTCTTTTTCCATTGTTTTCTTCTTGGGTACAGTGACGTATTTGGGTATAGTGATGTAACGTAACGGCTCCGCAGATTGGTCCAAATTGACCAATCCGCGGAGCCGTCACGTTTGGACCAATCCGCGGATTTCCTCACACACACACACACACACACACACACACATAGTGCTGCGTACCGGTACGCCGAACCGGTACTGGACTTGTAAAACGTTTCGGTTCAAGTCCGGTTAAAACCGGAAAGTCGGGAACCGGTACTTGGACTCGCAAAAAACTAGCACTTACGTATATTCTGGTGTCTGTGGTTATTTAAACATTCCCTGATAAACGTTATTCAGCGTCAATAAATGAGTGCTAATCCCAGTGTGCTCAGTGTACAACATCACATGTCATTTCACCTTCGATTCACGGTTTGAAAACGTAGCATTTCGCCACATGCTAATGCTAACCGGAAGTGAAGAATTTTCAGAATAAAAGCATTAAGTTAATATTGTGAACTTCCGGTTTTTTCAGAATAAAACTGATTTAAATTAAATAGTGTATTTAATTCAAAATTACGCCATATCAACATTGATTTTAATTTCTAACAGTATGTATGTACATCACTATGTATGTAGTATGTACTGTATAATGTACACAAGCAGAGTTGTAGAAAAGTGGCAAAAAGTGTTTTTTTTACATTTGTACTTTGTAGAGAAATGTAGACACAAGTTGGAAGGGAGCAAAATAAACCTGACAAGTTTGAATTTGAGTTGATTATGAGTTAATTTTCAATTGATAATTAGCTCACAATAAGTCCACTTTAGTCACACAACTTGAAACAAGCCATGGGTTCAGGTCCGGACTTATAAGTCCGGCCCTGAACCTGAACCTCTGGACTTGAGTCCGGACCTGAACCTGAATGTGAGTCCAGGTACGCAGCACTACACACACACACACACACACACACACACACACACACACACACACTCGGCGGTACGTTGGGAGGCTCGCTGCTGCGAGGAGCGGTGTGGGGTCGAGACACCGCGGAACTCAGCCTGAGCACACACACAAACTCCCAGCCAGGCTAGGATAGGAGAATCTATTTTAGTATACCTCAACAATGGAATTATGATGAATATAAATGGCCATGACATGGGACCTTTAAGAGAGGTCTGTTTGGGTTTTCAGTTGTTAAAAAAGCCAGGTTGCATCTTTGACAAAAATAATTGATTTTCTTTATGTCTTTTATCCAAGGCATTGCTACAGTGCTACAGTGACATGATCGAATATGGTCTCCGACAGCGGCTGAGGAGCGGGCTGCAGCAGGGCCCCATGGAGAAGGAAGAGGAGGTGGAGAACGAAAGACCCGGGACACCTACTGACCTGAGAGAGATTGATTTTTAAACACTGGATCGACTTTTACATTGATTGGTAATAGGTCAAAAAACTATCAAAGCGTATCAGTCAAACTGATATATATTGAACATGACCTCGAAATGCTCTGACCTGTTTTGATATTTTAAAATTATTTTTTGAGTGACTATTAATTTATAATTTATTGTTTAACTTTATTTATTTGTGAACATAAATATGTGCCATATTTTATTATCTATTTCTATTTGTAGGCATAGATGTTATTTTGATTCATAATATTTATATATTTTATTTATTATTAAGTGAAATTGTTGGCTCTTTTGATGTTAATTTATTTCAACCTGCCATTACTTTGTGTTTGTGTACTGAATTTAATATACATGAGATCTATTTTTCAAAGAAATTAAACGTTTAAAACGTTT
The DNA here is from genome assembly GCF_902827115.2 of Pseudochaenichthys georgianus. NCBI lineage: Eukaryota > Metazoa > Chordata > Actinopteri > Perciformes > Channichthyidae > Pseudochaenichthys > Pseudochaenichthys georgianus. The sequence continues at coordinate 17,930,568 of NC_047510.2, forward strand.
GTACAACGTGTGTTTGGCATTTGTGTTTAATTTATGTTTTTGGTAAACTTCACATACTTCACACATCACATTTACATAACTCAACAGGGTCAGTTCTTCCGAGCTCTGAATTTGAAAATATAATATATCTACTTTCACAAGGGCCTTATAGGACAGTGACAGGAGCATATATGTTGGGGGCTGATTTTTTAATCGAGGGTTACTACTTAAAACAAAAGGACTAAACTGGTATATTTGACATTTCTGTGGGAAGTATTTCCGACGGTCCCTGAAAGCAGCGTGTAGGACAACCCCTTCACACCCGTGACGTCAATTTTATCCGACGCGAATACAAATCGTGCTTTGAGAATCGGATCGGATATAACATACGTGCGGTAGGTAACTATCTATTTAAAGACATCTTGTGTTAAAGCGTATTTTAATTAAGATTTCTTGTATCGATGCAGTTTAAATTAGAAATAATCGTGACATTTCAGAGACAACGCAGTTACAACCCCCGATGCTCAGGGCATTGTAACGAATGAATAACATTATAAATGCTGTTAAACAAAGCATTACTTTATTCATGTCATAGATTCAATCTCACATATGATATGGCTACATCTAGGGAAGGATACATTTGTTTGTTTAGCACTTCCCGCATCCGTGTTGTCCTAATAATCTAAGCTAGTTAGCTAACGATGACTAGCCACCACACGGATAATACACTATAATACTAATGCTACATTTAAATTGGATTATTTATTATATTCAGTAACCTTTATGGTATCTTTAGATGAATAGATGCTCCTATTTCAGCTTGTAGAAGGTGTCCTTCTCAGAAATGAACGTTACGCCAAACTCCACCTAAAACATCTGATATTATTGATCATCTTTTCAGACAAGCCACACACGTTATAGAAGTAAACAACTTTAGAGTTTTTTCAAATAATATGGAATCTCTTTCCGAATTCGGCATACAGTATTCATACCAGCCATGAACAAATCACACTAAAATAAGATGATGAGTTTGCAATAATGATGTTGTTACGTGTAACTAACCCAGGGTCAGGGTTACTATCCTCCCAGGTGACTTCTTTTGTTTTGATTGATCTAGTAGTTAAAATATATATATCTATACTGTTTGCACCTTTAAATGAAAGTCTGAGCTAACATACAGCAGGGTTAAATTGTTCAGTAACAGAGGACCTTACAATCAGCCTCATGCAGTGTTACATGCCTTTGTAAAATTGTAGCTTTTCAGTCATAATTTGATTCATATATTTGCATGCTTAACCAATGTGCATGACTGTCTGTGTCTCTGTGTGCCCTTTGTCTTTGTGCATGTTTTTAAGGACTGATATATTTTTGTTCATTAATGAGTGTTGTAAAACAAATGCTCTATAAATAAGTACAAATGGACCTTGACAATATGGTAACAGTTAGTGTGGTTTATTGAAGGAGGATGAACCCAACACCTGTGTGGCTGCTGGTTCTATCCATCTGTGCTGGGGTCTGGTCAGTGCCTATAGATCGCAATGGAGACAACCAGGAAACTAAAGAGGAAGTGCCGGAAGAGAACGTGGTAACAATCTCAATAGTCTCAGTCATGTAATTAATTGAGTTTGAGTTGGTTGTGAATAATCTTTCCTTTCATACACACTCTTTCAGGACACTGGCCTGTACTACGACAGGTATCTCAGAGAAGTGATAGAGGTTTTGGAGACAGACCCTCACTTCAGGGAGAAACTGCAAACAGCGAACACAGAGGACATCAAGGTCAGTGTCCATTTCCTATTTCATTCTCACTAACGAAGCTTCCTAGTTTACCTTTAAACTGAGGATCTCAGGTTTAATCTGTTGTTCTCCCCTGGATGTCTTGTGTGCTTCTTCAGAATGGTCGTCTCAGTAAAGAGCTGGATCTGGTGGGTCACCATGTGAGGACTCGTCTGGATGAGCTGAAGCGTCAGGAGGTTTCTCGCCTCAGGATGCTGCTCAAGGCCAAACTGGACAGCACCAATACACAAAGTGAGTGGACTCATTTTCATGTAGTGAAAAATAGTGTGTACATGTACCTATTTAAATAGATTGTATTCGATTTTGTGCAGATCCCTGCTAAAAAAAGTTGCATGGTTTCTGTATCAGAAAAATACATTCATATGACAAATGTTTATTTGTGAATGTAGCGTTGTCTTCTTTCATAGGTAACATTGTGTTGTGTATAATAATTGAGATCACGATTATTAAAAACGATTATCCATTTACGGCACAGAGAAAATAAAACAAGTATTTGAACTGAAAGTGTCTTCAAATCTTACTAATGACTATACTAAATGTGATCCAAATTATGTACTCTGAAAAGCAATATTTGTATGATTTTGTGAGAAACGCAATCAGCAAATGTTTTCTTTTTTTATTCGGAAAAAATACCAACAATAGTAAATATACACATGAATGCAGAATAGTAAATTGTGTATTGAGAGAGGAATGTAACCGCCTTCATACAGAGGTGTGTTAAGTGTGTACAGGATATAATGGAAGTCATATGAGTCCAGCATGTGTTTGGTAATGATGAGTCTTCTCTGCTGTGCAGGCCTGCAGATGGACCACAGCTCGCTACTTAAGCAGTTTGAACATCTGGATCCCCACAATCAAAACACCTTCGAGGCCAAAGACCTTGAGCTGCTAATCACAACGGTAAGATCCCCAGAGACAGAATAATCAGTCAGTTTATGTGCTGACCAGATTGAAATGGAACGTGTGGAAGGGATGAATCTCCTTACAGTCCAGCAGAATCATAATTACACTAATCAGAGTTGAGTATGCGACTAATACCAGTCAGACCATGATGGACAACCTGTCTTGGAATAAAATATTGGCTCTGGCTCTTTGTCTAGGCCACCAAGGACCTGGAGAACTACGACGCCGAGAGACACGAGGAGTTTAAACGCTATGAGATGCTGAAGGAGCACGAGAGACGGGAGTACCTGAAGGGCCTGGACCAGGAGAAGAGGGAGAAAGAGGAGAAGAGAATGCAGGAGCTCAAGGAAAAACACCACCAGCACCCCAAAGTCAATGCTCCAGTAAGCGCAAATGTTGTTTTTTTTCAATTGGAAACTGAATGAAGCTCTCTTACATGTGTTTCCTCTTTGCTTCATTGTTCCAAACCTCAGGGTAGTGTTGCTCAGCTACGGGAAGTTTGGGAGGAGACAGACGGACTGGATCCTAAGGAGTTCAACCCTAAAACATTTTTTAAACTGCATGGTGAGTGGCGCCTCTTCTTTTCATTCCTGTCCTTTTCCATGATAAGAAAAACATTCTTATTTCTCCTCCGCCCTGTTTTAGATACAAATGAAGATGGTGTTTTAGATGAGCAGGAATTGGAGGCTCTTTTCACTAAAGAGGTAAGGTCTTCAAAATCAAGGTTTTAATTGTTTTGGTTTTGCTATGAAAACCCCTTAAAACCACATGACACAATATCAAAAGTGGATGGTCATCTATTTGAAAATACAGCTGTTTTGACGTTTAAAAAGTACAAGTTCTGAACCTGACGGCGGTGATATGCACAGCAGCCCTGTAACACCTGTTCATTTCCCTCCTCCAGCTGGAGAAGGTCTACGACGCAAAGAATGAGGAAGATGATATGACGGAGATGGAGGAAGAAAGGCTGAGGATGAGGGAGCATGTCATGAAGAATGTGAGGGTTTTTGCTCTTGTTTCTAACATATGCTGTGATACACTCCACTTCCTTCCATGCTTTGCCGCAACTCATATAGCTGATGTTTCTGTGTTAAAGGTGGACGCCAATCAAGATCGTCTCGTCAGCTTGGAAGAGTTCCTTAAATCCACGGAGAAGAAGGAGTTCAGTAATCCCAGGGAGTGGGAGGTAAAGAGCCCCGGGTGGCCTGTAGGTCGGGGGTGTGGGGGCGGGCGGTCGGAGGTTCAAATCTGTGGTTCAAATCCCAGGACAAGCTGGGGAAATGTGGGCGGTGTAGTTAAATGTGTAATGCTATTCTTTCTTTTCATCAATTTGCAGACTTCAAGCTGCTCCCATTAGTGGCTGCTGTGAATGGAATGATGTAGTTTAATGTTGCATTTAGTTAAAGAAAAAAGCTATTTACATTGCTTTAACACTGTCCACTCAGGAGGGACAGTTCAGAAAATAAGTACCCATAATATAGTCGTCCCCTTAGTCAGAGATGCATGTGTTTAGTATCAACTAATAGCTTTGAACAAAGACATATTGAGAATGAAGACAGGAGCAGAACCAGCCAATGAGGTTATGTGGGTGAGAATAACGAAGCTACGTCTTTACAAATCCATAATATTTCAACAGTTGTGTGAATGTCTTGCTGTCTCTGTAGACTTTGGAAACTAAACCGGCGTACACAGAGGAAGAGCTCCAGCTATTTGAGGTGGAACTCAGGGACAAAGAGGAGGAGCTGAAGAGGAAGGCAGAGAACCTGCAGCAGCAGCAGGACCTGCTGAAGGAGAGAGGCAAAGCCCTGGAGGCGCAGAGGAGGGAGTACCAGCAGGTAACTGTCCCCACACTCACAGCTTTATATCAACCCAAACTGGATTCAAAGAGTGGATCATAATTACATGGGGGTTACACTTTTTCAATAACCAATTATCAGCCTGTAATAGCCCTGAAACATACAGGTGATAATTCAGTTGCAATTTCAGGCTGTATTAGAGATGTCCCAGAGAAAGGAACAGCAGGCAGCCGACGGGCAGCCCCCGGCGGGTCCTAATGGAGAACTTCAATTTCAACCAGAGGCCCCAAAAGTGGAAGATAAAGGTAAACAGTCTGTGATACAATGTATGTGTTATTGTTGGTGTGAATTTCTTTTTATTTAATGTATCTTTATCTTTCTCTCACAGATGTAAAAGCCCCAGCTGAACTCCAAGGCGAGGCCCCCAATCATCTGCCTGCAGAGCCTCCACAGAATCTGCCTATAAACACTTAATGGACACTCTGACAGCCTTATTTAACACACACACACACACACACACACACACACACACACACACAAACATACTCCGATTTGCACTGACACAGATATCCAGATGGGTTCTACAAACTGAATTGTGTGAACTGTATGTACATTCAGACTCGCCTTGTGAATCATGACATATCGTACTGTGTGTTCATCTCTGTGGTCTACATTAGATTTCAAGATCTAAAAAAACAATATATGTATATTCAGACATCTTCAGTTTCTGATGACTTTTAATTAAAGCAGGGTCCTAAGTGTAATGTCAAAAATCTTCAAATAAAGTCTTATTTAAAGCCTCTAAACCAAACTTCTCGCAATCAAATCATTTTGGGGGCTACCGACGGGACAAACTAACTGCATACACTCCCACTCGTGATGTAGTAACGACAACCGGGGATTGTATTCATGAGAACGGCATCGCTAAGTGGTCAAATAAAGAAAGCAGCACTTGTTAGATTTATATTTTAGGATTTCGAAAATGTAGATATAGTACCTTATCAAAACAATCCAACACTAATTTGATGTTCTCTCTGATTTTGGAAATAAACTCTTACAATATATTATACAAAGTACAGTATTATAGTCCAATATAAAAACATATAGTAGTAGGAAATGTGCAATACTAATTGAGCAATCCAGTGTGTGTTTGAGTCTCCCCTGGGAGCCTCTGATCCTTGTTGTTGTCCCGCTGAGGAGACGCTCCCCTGTCCGCTGATCAGGACATTCCTATCGGCATTCTTGTAACCCTCTGACCTCTGGTGACCCCGCAGAGCCCCTCCTCTCCTGATAGGCACCCAGCTGCTGCTGTCAGTCACCGCGTCTAGATAAAGACGTCTTCAGAAAGCTCAATCCTCAAGTCAGTGTTTATTATGTGCATCATAATAATCCCTGGTGTTCAGACATTATATTTATTGTGAAATGTTCTTACTTGTGGGCATAGCAGCACATACGGTGTGTGATTGAGTGTAACCCTTGCACATGTTTCCTGCAAATATCAATAGATGAAATACACTTGTTGACGTTTTTGCACAAAAACAGGTGCAAAACACATAAAGTATTGTACAGTTATTAATGAGGTGTTGTATTAAGTGGCATCCACCCAGTTAAAAGGTAAAACATTCTCGATTCAGTCCAATGCTCTTTGATTCTTTGCAATAATTCTAGTTCAGTGTGGTTTCGTTTGTGGACTGCTGTTGTTAATTGAACATTTCAGCCCTGGGGATACACAGAAATGCATACCATACCTCTTTGTCAGCAGTAGAATAATACTGAAGGTAGTTAGTTAATAGTTTTTTATAGCTGTTATTGACCTATACAAATATGATACCAAGACAATATAAATATATACAGACTATGCAGGATTGTGTTTCTCCTGTACAGAGCGCAGCCAGTCTGCTTTCAAACAGGATTTCCTTTGAGTCCGGACCCAGCCCCCTGTGGGAACTTTAACAGGTTTGTGTGTGCAGAAGGCATCGTGCACAACACGAGCTCTGTCATTTCATCCAGCTGTTTGTGACCAGAGGTGGTGGTGAAGCTGTCAACACACTGTCTGTGAAGACGTCATGGCAGGAGGGCATGATGCAGTGACATCTTGTAAGTATACTGCGCTCAGGGGAGCTTCATTCAAACACAGAAACACTGATACTTTACTGGAGAACTTCAGTTTTTTTGTGAAGTATTGACATGTTTGCTCTCTTAAAACTTTAACTTACAGCCAAAAACTGTTTGTAAGTTTTCAAACTCATCCAGACAAGACTGAGATGATCTGCTTTCTATCATCCTACACTTTCCTATTTCTTACTTCTGTTTTTTACTCTAAAATATGTTGTTTTCAATTTTGAATTGGATGCACTTTGATTCACTCTGGTGGCTCTACTGTACATCACCCTCTCCAAAAAGAACATTACGTCACCTCTCCATCTCACCCCCTCCTCTCCGTCTCTATCTAGGGTCTTAACACCCGCCTCTTCAGCGATCTGATTGGCTGACAGACCAGTGCATGACAAGTGATGGTGACTGGTACATTTTAACTGTGTGGTAGTGGGTGATTTAATCATATGGAAACAAATTGTCAACATTTGAATTCAATGTTATTGAAAAAAACGTAATATTTCATAAATCCCTAAATAGTTCACCTCAATACTTTTGACAACAGTCAAACTTTTAGTTGTTTTCAAATGTTTTTTTTGGTTTGCAACTTTATTTAACGTTCCTCATTCTGTTCAGTTCTTCAAAAAAAGATGTGAATTCATGATGGTTGTTTAAAATCTGTACCTATGGTAGGGTAGTTTCCCTTATTTAGCCGCCAGAGGGTGCACCTGTTTCAGTACTTGGGCAAATTTCATTTACTACACAGAGACAACTTTTTAATGAAATAATTGTCCTTCTGATAATGACAATTGCATTTGTGTCATAAGGTATACAACTGAAGTAAAGTGCAGTATGAAATGAAAATAAGGACCTAAGGAGTTAACTTGATGATAGCCGGTGTGAGTTTGTTTCTTTAAGACCCAGCATCTTTACGGAGGAGGAGGGATGAGGGAAGATAAACGATGGGAGGTTGTGAAGTTACACAGAAAATTAACGAATGTGACCGGAAGCACTCTGATTCGACTTCAGAATAAAGTTTTCAGTTATTCAAGTATCAGTCATTTTTCACCTTTTAACAGAGTGATACTATATTGCACATTTGAACAAAAACATATATGGCAACAAGGAGGCAATTCAAGCCTGATATATACTAATGCGGCATTACACCTGTCCTGGTTTGGTGCTCTGTTCTGTCTGTCCTGTTGACTTGTGATATAAAGTCCAATCACAAACAGATATACTATGTGAAGTTGCTTGCCGTTATGAGATAAACCAGATATTGATGTTAGTGTCTATCTGAGTGGGCAGTTTGATTCACACCTCCTGTAGCCAACATGTCGGAGTCCTCGGGCAAGGTACTGAATCCCAAATTGTTGTTTCTAAAAGTAAAAAAAGTTTAATTAGTTTTATGTAATGTAATTTGAATAGTCTTTAGATTTTAAGATGCTTGAAAAGGTAAAAATCCTTGACTAGAATACAGTAAACTGAAACTAGTTCAAAAAGGTATGCAGCAAATAAAATGTGTTTTCCCCCATTATAATTTTAGCATTATAAAATAAAACTAGTGCTTACTCATCTAGTCATCTTTACACTGACTCTCAGTGAAATAAATCATGATAAGACATATTCAATATGCTAATTAGCAAGACTCCACAAGGTGGCATACACAGTATGCTACCTGTAAGACTGTGTTAATAAGCTAGCGCAATAACCTAAATATTTATACTATTTAAAATATATGTTTAAAAAAGACTGTTTTACGTATAGAGACTCAAAGTAGGACTATAGGTATATGAGTGTTGTTCAAATATAAGACATTAACTATTTTTTTTTTTTTTTATTGAACGAGCTCTTTGCATACCTGCGTGTTTTATTCTGAAAGTCCTGACCGGATGTTGCCTGTGTTTACCTCGTGCAGCTTGACGCGAAGCAGCTCCATCGCTCCCACAGCACAGAGAGGGAGGGCGGGGATGGGGCAGGCTGTAACCGGGCTGTAACGGGGATGAGCTGCAGCCTCCGTCTCTCAGGTGCTCTGATGGAGTGAACCGGGCCACGATGCGCCTTCACTTCCTTTCTCTGTCGGGCATGGAGAGGGTAAGACACACAACCCGTTTGTTTGCGGCTGATGTCCGCCGTGATGTCGGGTGCACAGACCTAGCCGTGCGTTAGACCGTCCAGCTGTTTTTATGGGTGGGGGGGGGAGGAGGAAGGGTGGTGTGGGGAGGGGGGGGAAGTGGGGTGTTGATAGGAAATAGACGCCTTGCAGTCGGAATAAAGCCAAAGCGGCGGAGCGTTTTCCGACATTAGGGTTAATCATATCACTAAAAGATAATCCAATTGCGTGATCTTCTGATTTGATTTGCTAATTAGTCCTTCATCATTTAAAGCATGATTGGCACCTCCTACCATGATGTGATAGCGGTGTGAGGCTATCCTGCACAGCCCTACATGCAAAAATAGGTTGTTTCCCCCCCAATTCAAGCCATTTATTTTGTTAAGGCAGCAAGTCATATCCCACCCTGACACCCTGAGGATAATAAGCCTACTGATCCCCCCAGAATATTTTAACAGATGTTATCCGGAGCCGTAGAAAGAAGCTTATTTCCCCCTGGATTCAGCCCATAATTACAATTCATGATGACACCCTTTTTCTCCACATGAATGTATGAAACAGCGCCGCATCTTTCTGCTACCTACAGGCCTGTGTGTTCATGACGGTTCATGCGCATTCATTTTCAATATAATGACTGTGTGGACGCTCGGCTCCATGAAGCCGAGACATGCACTGATGGATGAAATGCTCCAGACATATCGCGATGCCAGTCAGTGGTAGAGAGAGCTCTGCTGCAATAGTAATGCTTATTCTCTCTTGGAGAACCGCCTGGGAAAAGTGTGTGTGTGTTCTGTGGTGTGTGTGTTACGAGAGATCACAACCCTGTGGGAAACAGGCCTTTTTATATAATCGACTCCATCATTTTGTTCCATCAAATTTGAACATCATTCACAGACTTGTCTAAATAACATCCTCTCCCTCTCTTCTTCTTCTCTTCCCAGGTTTGTCTCTCATCTCAGTAAACCCTGGGCCAGGGGTCAGAGGTCATTCACCAAACCTGCACTTCTCCCCTTTTCCCTAGCACTCCCACCCCAAATCTCCATCCCCAGCCGACCCTCAGCCCCTGTCACCCTTCACCAGAACTCATCACCTCCTCTTATCCACACTTGTATCTCTCACTCTCACTGTCCGTGTCCCTCCTGCCACCCAATCAACTTGAAAGGAAAGACCACCTGATCAACACCTCACCTGTTGGCCGTTTGATGAAGAGACTGTGGTTCTCCAGAAGCTGCGCTCGAGTGTCGTAGACAGCCTCTCAGATAACGCCTCTCACACCCCAGCTTCAAGATGATGTGCGAGGTGATGCCCACCATCTCCGAGGACGGGCGCGGAGGAGGAGGCGACTCGTCTTCCCCTGGGGGGGGCGGAGGTGTTGGAGGCATAGGGGGCTACGGTAACAGGGATTCCCGCGGCAGTGGTAGTGGGGTCGGCGTCACTGATGAGGGGGGCAGCACCGGCAACCTGGAGTCTCTGATGGTGAACATGCTGACGGAGAGGGAGCGGCTGATTGACAGCCTGAGGGAGACCCAGGACAGTCTGGGGACCGCCCACCTCCGCCTGCGAGACCTGGGCCACGAGAAGGAGTCGCTCCAAAGGCAGCTGTCCATCGCCCTGCCACAGGTACCGTGACTGGGAGGTGGAGCTGCTGATACACCTGAAACAACCTCACTAGTGTTGATATCCCACAATGCTTTCTTAATACTGTGCTATAGCTGTGGAGGAAACATTTACATTTACACATCTCAGCTCAACTGCTCACAATCTGGGAGAGGGTGTTGTGATTAGTATTATAATTAAAGGAATAGTTCATCCTCAGCATTACCATTTGTAAATGAATTACTCATCACGTGTTTTGTTGAATTTGAGACAGAATAATATAAAAACTTGATGAATTGAAGTAAATGGCGGCTGTGTTAACAACAGCAAAACTATATCAAAACATCTGTTAAGAAACTCTCAAACATCTCGTGCAAAAATAATCCAGGTCTCATTTATCTCTCTTTATGCCCACCAGTTTCTAAACCATGCAATACCACATGCAAAACCTTAGCAAGCATGAGATAATTTATACTGAATTGTTGAACATTTTAAGGATTTATCAAAAAAACATGTAGAAAAGTGTCCACACATTTCGTTTTTACCATACGTGTGAACAGGGGTGAAGAGCTTAATTCAGTCAGAGCAAAAACCTCCGTCAGATCTTGTATTTAATGCAAAGCATGCTGGATGTTTACGTCATTATCTCGCACACATGTTTGTTACTCACTAGGGTGTGAACAGACACGTGCACATCCTACAATAGCAGGCAGGGAATAATTTCATTACACACATGATTGAAGCGTTATCAGTCAGGGAAAACATATAGAAGATGATAAGTGAAAATTGGAAATCTGGCCCCATATTGTTCATGTTCATAAATCATTATACATTTGCATTGTGAAGAAGCTCTTATAAGAAAGGTTCTTTGTGTTTCATGCTTTCATTAGAGCAGGGAAAAGATTATTAGTGTTCAGCTGTTAGCTTTAATAGTTTGGGTAAAGTTTGAGATAGAAGTATATTGTGTTGGGCTTCTACAGTATGTGCTGACTGACACTGGTGTGTAGTTCAGGCGAAATGCTTCTTTAGGTCCATAATATAATAATAATATATATATAATAATAGTAGATAATGTAATTTGAGATACAGTTTTAGCTGTGTCTCAGGCTAGGTAAAATGTTCAAGTCTAGTGAAGTTAAGCATGTTATATCAAAACACAAAACTACATAATATAGTCCAAATTGCCACACTATATGCTATATGAATGATATTGAATTTTGCAGTTAAATAAACATATGCAATATGGTAAATGGAATACATGTATAGAGCACTTTTTCAGTTTTTGCAAGCCTTAAGAATACTTTTACATAATACAAATCAGCATTCACTCATTCTCACACATTCATACAGGTCAGAGACTGCCACAGAAGGTGCCACTTGCGCAGGGACACACACATTCACACAGATTCACACAGATTCACAGACTGTTGGCCGTACCATTGGGAGCAACTTAGGGTTAGGTATCTTGCTGACCATGCTAGCTAACTGCCACAGCCAGAATTAGAGTACCAGAATAAAACATTACCTTCAGGATTCAACCTTGTGAGCAGCAGTGTTGGAAATGAACTACAATCAATAACTTACTGTATACAAAAGCATCACAACCAAAATGGGAAGGAAATAGATAAAGTAGCATTTAAAATGTGCAGTGAAAGGAAACACTTATCGTCATTGTTTTGTATCAAAATAACTCGTAGTGAAAATGTTTCCTTTCACAGTGTTGAATTATTGATGTGTTAACCTGTTAGCAGGGTTTTAATGTTGTAGCCGGTCCAGGTGGCGCTGAGTCGGATCATTTTATTTTTCCGCTGGGGAGTTCAAAGTACAAACAGCATTAAACCCCTTTAGATGATGCTATACGTGTAATGCTAACATGATGAAGGTAAAACATGGCTGGAATAAGACTGTGGTTATTTGATGAGTTTATTACATGTTTAATTTAAGTTATAATCCAGAAAAGTAAGCAATGTCTCCCAATTATAGAAATGTACCAATGCCTCAAAACTATACTTTATACTAAGCTTAAAAATGATGTACTTAATGATGCTGGAGGATCAGTCAGTTACTCTGACCACTGAACGTAGTTGTTGGTATGTGGTTTTAATGTTGCAAGGTATGTATATTGGCAAAAACTGAGATTTAAAGGAAGTCTTTGTTCTTTGAAAAACTCAGTAGTTCTTTGAATAATCTGAACGTAATACTATATATACACCATATATCTCAAAACAGGCTATTCTTTCTTCTAGATGGTTCTAGTTTTGTGGTACATATTTTCAGAGCAGCAAGAACATTCTTGATTTTTCAAACAAATCTCTTTGTTGGATCTGTAACCCTGTGATTGTAAAGTAATGTTAAAGTAAAACCGGGACGATCCAAACTGGAGATGATAACTAAATGTTGCATTTACCACTGTAGTACAGGAACCAATTATTACATTATCTCACATCCCAGCGCCCGAGAGCTAATCATTTTCGTAATTCCACTTAACATACAAGGTCCCCATCTCTATTTTCAGGCATTGTCGGATGCCTCGGGCGACGGTAATGCCTTCCTCATTATTAGTACCTATTTTCCTCTGTGGTAGCGCCTGAAAATCAAAAAGGAAATAACAGATGTAGCAGCGGCGCACAATCTAACAGAATGAATGGACATTAAAGCGCCATATTACCTCACCAAGAGGAGATCAATATGGTGCACACATCTGCCGAAACACACACACACAGACAGGAACACATGGAGCGCTGTGATACATTCTACAGTAGATGAGTTCACCGAGTTCGTCTGTGTGTGTTAGTTGTTGCCAAGAGAGAAAAATAGGAGAGAGGGATGGAGAAACCGACAGCATGGCACAAAGGCAGAGAAAACCTGGTGATATGAAACACACAGAGACTAACGAATCAAGACCATTTGCATATTGCTGCATACTAATAAGGTGGCTTCCAGAGTCTGTTTTCGATGGTGTGTATCATGACAGGGGGAAATGGGGGAGAGCATTAAAAGAGGTGAATGTCAGCACAGAGAGATTTTAATCGACAAAAATGATCTAGAAAGAGTCCTTCTCACTCCATCTTTTACATGAATTAATCCCAGAATTATGATATCCTTTGGGCCCTGAACGTGCCATCTGTACACAGCAATTTCCTCATTGATCCTCCCCACGGTACTTCCATTTCTTTCAAATAAGCTCCTTCCTTTCACATCGTTCTCCATCCTCCCCTATTTTAGCGAAGTGAGTAAAGGAAAGTGTACATTTTAAAATGCATTTTGGCTCGAAGAAGGTGTGAGGTTAGGCGCCTGTTGGTGGATGTGTGGGTAAACTGAACACAGAGCTGTGATAACAGCAGCACCGCCGTGCATCAGTGCCCTTTAAAGGCTCGTTGGCATAAGCAGATTTTTCAAAAACACACATGATTGGGCACACATGTGGTGGAGGAGCGTCGTATGCTCTGTGTCATGTGTGTATCACGCCATCACACACGAGCAGAGAGGACATTCAGTGCATGGTCGAGTGCCCATGCTTCACTAGGTGTTCATATGATCACGGGTTCAGGGGGAGTTCGCGATTACAGATTACAGATACTTGTAATTTATAATGCCACTCATCCTCGCTTTTTAGATTCTTGCCAAAGATACTATTACGTTTGAATCAAAGCCACATGACTTTATCATCAAGTCGCTAACGTCACATTATATATAATTGAATTGAATTACGTAACATCGCAATTCAATTGGACTGCTGTCAACTGTAAATATAAGAAATTAGTGCTGGCCATATTCCAGTTCCTTTCATGCTTGTTTAACCTCCAGGCGCTTGTTTTAATGACGGGCAAACTCACAGCCCGCCGTGGTTATTATGCAATTAAACTGATTTCAGATGGAGCATGTGTAATAAACCTGGTTGTTAGATTTTATATCGAGACTGGGTTTAAAACTCCCAGTAGCTGTTAACAATGAACACTGCGGTATATATGGCACAAATTATACTGTATGTGCGCTTTTTGGCTCAAACATACACGTCTGTGCATGCTTGTGTAATGCAGTGCAAGTCTGTGAGGCTGAACGTGTGAGATGCTAATGGCTTCAAGATCTGACAACTGTAGTTTATTGCACTGTGTGAGTTAAGGGAAACTATTGGCATTAAACGCCACAGTCTGCAGTCTTTTTGTTTGTTTTTATGTACATGGTGTATGTTGATTTTGAAAGAGATTGTCCGAGGTTACAAGAGCTAAGGTAAATGCTGAGACGGTGCCATGGAGTTTAGTATCAGCATTTTTACTGATCCACATTTTTTGGTTTCAGTCCTTCTCAACATTTATCAATCAAACATATACATTGATTAACTTAGCAACAGAGGACATATAAATGTTGTACTGACTTTGCAGATTTGATGCAATAAAGCCATGAGAGATAAGACATACCTTTCTGGAAGGAAGTAACAAAAGTAACCCTGTTTCTTCGTCTCAGTTCAACATTCACATCCCTCTATCTTAGACATATCTCTGATGGGCAGTACTGATGATATTTACCACTTAAAGATGACAGGACAAAAAAGGCCATTTCAAAAAAAATTACTTCATTTACTGATTATCCCACGAACCATATTTTTGTTGGTTTCAGAAAACTGTCCTTATAATGTGAAATAATAGACATCAATAAAAAGTCAAACAAAGAAAACATAAGACCGCTAAACCTTCATTTTCTGGCTAGCTTGTCACTAATCCCTTCAGCAGTGAAGCCAGCCAGCTGAACTAAATGTGTGCCCTCCCTCTGAAAGGCTTTCTGGGAGGTAAAGGGAGTCTAAGTCAAAGCAGGCAAGGGCACATGTGGGAAAGTTGGAAAGTTTATAACAAAATAAAGTTTATAACAAAATAACATACAGTTTGATACAGTGATCATGAATTCAGTGGCATGGAGTCAATAGCAGCTCTCTCTTGTGCAGGAGTTTGCAGTGCTGACCAAAGAGCTGAACCTCTGCAGGGAGCAGCTGCTGGAGCGAGAGGAGGAGATCGCAGAGCTGAAGGCGGAGAGGAACAACACACGGGTCAGTACACTTATACGTCTGTTTAACATTATCTTCTTTATTTATTGGGTCAATTCAAGTTCTGATCTGATTCTTTTGGCATTCACTTTGACCTGTTCTTAAAAAAGCCACAGTAGAAAATAGTCTCTAATCATCTGAAACTGTTTATATCAGATACGACGAGGTGCACTAAGGTCGTATTGTATGTGAACCCCATGTGTCTCCAGCTGCTGCTCGAACATCTGGAGTGCCTGGTGTCCCGTCACGAGCGCAGCCTGAGGATGACGGTGGTGAAGAGGCAGTCCCAATCTCCAGCCGGGGTCTCCAGTGAGGTGGAGGTCCTAAAAGCACTCAAATCCCTATTTGAGCACCACAAAGCTCTGGATGAGAAGGTGAGGGAGAGACTACGGGTGGCTCTGGAGCGAGTGGCGTCGCTGGAGGAAGAGCTGCAGTCCTCCTCTCAAGAGGTGAGGCCACGTTCTGCGCTTTATTCACATGGTTTCTATGTGCTTTTGTTTTTCTGTTTACGTTTGCGCACTGTGACAGGGTTGCTCTACAACATCTCATTGTATGTTTTTTGTATGATGACAATAAAGGCTTTCCATATTCTACTACTTTCTTTTCATGACGATGGAGTCTCTCCTGACGATTCTCCTCTGTGTTGTTTTAGGTTCTGTCTTTAAGGGAACAAATCAAGCGACGGACGCAAGGAATAGAAAATGGCAAAGAGGTAATGGGATGCATCCCTGATACAATTCCAGAAACATAATTGCGTTATAAAGAATTTGGAGTGTTAAAGTCAGCTTATGGTTTACAAAGCAACTCAAGAAGACTGCAAATTCAAGCAGAGTTCTATTAGATTTGAAGTTTCAGCATAAAAAATCCTAAACTATTATTAATTTGACATCCTTGATAGACCCGCATGCTATCAGAGAGACAAAAGACTGGTCAGAGGGAATAAGTTAGGCACGCTATTAGATTTTTTAAAAGGTTTTTTAATCACTTCAATGGAATTTTTCAGTAATCCTTACTTAGTTTTTACTTTGTTCATACTTTCTAAATGTTTGCAAAGGTATGCAGTTCATTTCTCAAAGCCAGAAATGGGTGTCTTCGCTAGGTTAACTGTCCCATTATTCTATGATAGAAGAACCATACATTGTTCATGTTGTGATGATCCTCTCCTTAATGGAGTTACAGTTGGGTGGGTATTGCTCCTATGTTCTTTTCTCCAATATGTCTCAAGCTTTTATTTCGAAATCCAAAACTCTAAGCAAACGATGTGTAACCCACGGTGACCTTTATCCCATATATCACATTACCATTTAACCATTATTTAAACTGAATCTTTCTTCTTTCAGCGGCTTCCCAACGGACCGTCGACCATCTTGGATGAAGCAGACGTGGACAGGCAGCGAGAGGGCGAGATAGAGCGGCAGAGGTCAGAGCTGGGTCAACTGAAAGAGAGGCTGGCTCTCATGTGCAGACAGGTACTCCATTCAGAGACACCCTTATGGTCTCATGCTTCCACCAGTGCACGAGCCATGAGATGCTAACAGTCAGAAAAAGACGTGTGCTCGCTCAGCCTTGTATCCCCTCACTCTCGTTTTCCGTCAGGTCGGGGAGATTGAGGAACAGCTGACGTCCGCCAGGAGGGAGCTGGCCCGATCGGAGGAGGCCAACCAGAAACTACAGAGGGACGTGAAAGAGGTGAGACTCGCCGAGCTGTTGAAGGACAAAACCATAATGTGTGTCTGTCGCAGCGGCACAAAGAGTTCTCATACTCACAGAAATATGTAACAGTTTGCTATGGTAACAAACCCATTTTCCTACTTGGCAGCAGAGACTGTTACGGAGCCTCCCCCGTAGCCATGGTGACAGTGCCATTAGTAATCAGTCAGTGTGTTGGTAGCCAGTGGGGACATCTAACTGCTTCTCGTCACTCGCCGCTCCTTTATCTCGTCACGTCTCTCTTTGACTTGTGCAACTGCGTAAGTGGCTGCTTCTGAGCGCTGTCAACAACTATTAACTAGTCATTATCATTCTTCAGATAATAGCTGTTCGAGCCCAGTGAATTCCCTTTGATGATTTCAACTTGACATTTGCCCTTTCCCACTTTCTCTGTCTGGTGCTTTGTATTTCTGCATCAGAATCTTAACATACTTTTTCCCCACTTTAATTCTCGCAGGCACTCTGTCAAAGGGAAGACATGGAAGAGAGAATCACCACATTAGAACGCAGGTGGGTGTCTTCTCCCCGTGAACTTTCAGTGCCTTCCTCTGCTCACTGCTCCTTCTGTCTGACGCTTTGTTCTGCTTTGCAGGTACCTGAGCGCCCAGAGGGAGGCGACGTCTCTCCACGACACGAAAGATAAACTGGAGAATGAGTTGGCCAGCAAAGACTCTCTGTACAGACAGGTAGGGAACTACTTTTTCATCCCTGTGTGTGTTCGTGTTTCTGCTGTTGATTGATAGCGTGGCCACTTTTCACGTTGTTACACATTGCGTGCTTTCAAAGGATTGTGTTCTTCCCCCGGTCGCTTCAATCATATCTGCTGCCCTGGGCAATCTCACGCTCCAAGCTTCACTCGCCCTCATCCTGTTTGTGTCTTGCAGGGCGAGGAGAAGAACCGGCAGCTTCAGGAGCGTCTGGATGATGCCAAACAGAAGCTGCAGCAAACCCTGCAGAGAGCCGAGACGCTGCCAGAGATCGAGGCCCAGCTCGCACAGAGAGTGGCAGCACTCAACAAGGTGTGTGTCTGTCTGTGTGCGTGAGTGTGTGTGTGTGTGTGTGTGTGTGTGTGTGTGTGTGTGTGTGTGTGTGTGTGTGTGTGTGTGTGTGTGTGTGTGTGTGTGTGTGTGTGTGTGTGTGTGTGTGTGTGTGTGTGTGTGTGTGTGTGTGTGTGTCTGTGTGTGTGTGTGTGTGTGTGTGTGTGTGTGTGTGTGTGTGTGTCTGCAAACCAACCTGCCCTGTTGGTGCACTTATCTGACATTCAGACTTTCTTTTGTCCCCATACAATTTGAGAATAACATCATTTTCACCTGACTGCTGCGATAAGTGCATGCATGTGTGCCCGGATACAATTGCTTGAGTGTGTCTGTGGGCATGTGTCGGCAGGTAGACTGATGTAGGCATGGATAGATATACAGTATATGGTGAGAAAAGAGCACAAGATGACAAATGACAGATGAATTCAAAAATATTTTCATCCAGCAGTGCCAGTAAGTCGTAACCAACCGATCTCAAGATGAAAGCCAGCACAGCTATTTGATCCTTGGGCGCTAAACACGTCAAGAACCGTACTTGATGATTGACTGATTTAATTGCTCAATGCTTACCTCCAGCCATCTTGTAAACACAATGTTCACTCATGCCAAAAGTGCATGTGCTCTCTTCCAGGTAGCCAGACTTCTTGAATGGCCACACTTACTTATTGCATGTTCAGGCAAGAGGGCTTCCATGGGAGGATAGGATGAACTCCCTGTTAGACACAAGCAAACACTGCTTTCTGTTACGCTGTGATCTGTACAGGCATGTAACTAATTGGTAGACTTGGTCAACAAGCTGTTTCCTTTGAGTTCATTTGTATTAGTGTCGCGACATGGCTCAGCCTTTAACCCTGCTTCCTTCCTCTCCAATCATCCAGGCGGAGGAGCGTCATGGTAACTTTGAGGAGCGACTGCGACAGATGGAGGCGCAACTGGAGGAGAAGAACCAGGAGCTACAGAGGGTGAGTCATGCCTGCTTCTCCATCTTTTTTATTTTGCTCTGTTTCCATCCTCCCCCTCTTTCCTGACATTCCTTTTGTCAGCCTTTACAAAGGCACACTAATTTTCTAAACCCTCTATTTGAGCACTTTCAGATATAAATCTTTGTCTTTCTCAGTCAAGCAGAATGCTTGTTATTAACTCTCCTCCCACCCTCTCTTCCCCCAACCCTCCTCTCACTCATTTATTTTCCTCTCTCACCCGTCTCGCTCTCTCCCCCTCAGGCGAGGCAGAGGGAGAGGATGAACGATGAACACAACAAGCGTCTCTCCGACACAGTGGACAAGCTGCTGTCTGAGTCCAACGAGAGGCTGCAGCTCCATCTGAAGGAGAGGATGGCGGCTCTGGAAGAAAAGGTGACTGCTCAGGCTAAAGAGACGACTCACAGCATTTGATCGGCAGCAAAACATTTCTGAATCTCCCAAATCAAGACCCGTAAACATATTTCCCTTTCCCCCAAATAAACTCTTGGTGTGTTTACGCACATCTCTGCCCTTAAGATAGTTACCGGTTAAAACTTGAATACATTCCAAGTTCAAAACAGTCTCAAAGTCATGAACACCTCATCCAAAAGTGTTGGAAAGAACATTTATTTCACTTTTTTAAGTACAAATATGAGTACTTTTTGCTTGTGTGAAACATCTGAGTTATCAGTGAGAATCTTTTTTAAATGTTGAAGCACCATTTGGAGCACACACTCTTTACAAAAAATGCCTTCTTCAGTGCATTATCAGCACTTTAATCATAGTTTTGGCCTTTTTTACCCTATTTTTATTCAACCAAAGCTTCTTCTGAGTGGCCGGCCTCTAAGAAGGAGCATATTGACTGTAAATCTGGCAGCAGGAAAACACGCTTTTGAAAGCACTGACTGGAATAGCTTTGCTGTGTAGTAGGTGTTTTGCGTTGTATAGCAGCCATTCCCCAACCCTGCTGTACAGTTTGTTATTAAGAATATACTGTTGTCATTTTAAAGTTATAAAGCTTCTTATTCTTCCACCTGCAGAACGCCCTGTCTGAAGAACTATCCAACATGAAGAAACTCCAGGATGATCTCTTAGCAAACAAGGTGACCGAGCCTCTCGGCTTCACTCTCAGTGAAAGCTAGTAGACGTAAATGACTTTTTTCACCAACTCTGCCTCTTTTCCACCCTCAGGATCAGCTGATAGCGGAGCTGGAGCGGCTGCAGCTGGAGTTAGACCAGCTGAGAGCGAGGCCCGGGGGCTCTTATTCCAGGTTTCTAACCATTTAGACACCGCAAGAGGGAAACTCTAACCATGATTATGAGTCTGCAGCATCGTCAGACATGCATGACTGCAGTGCTGTGTGTCTTATCTTGTAATGCATGGTAGATAAATCACTCCATGTTGGAGGCGTCTGTCAGCACTCTCTAGGACTAAAACAGGGTTGATATGTACACTGACTGATGGCTGAGTGCCCAAACACACATATATGATCCAACACAAATTAGCACTTATTCATCTGCAGGGATTGACAGTTACAGCCACTTGTAAACCAGTTATCTGCTTATGATTGCAAACCCAGCTAGCAATATGCACTACTTGGCATATTGCTTGCTGGGTTTTTGTTTCTGTGTTTTTCTGTGTTTAATCGTCTTACTGACATTACCTTTACGTGCCATCTTTACCATCTTTTTCCTCCTCCTTCTCTCCAGCCGCTCCCTGCCAGGTAGCGCTCTGGAGTTGCGGTATTCCCACGGGAGTGGGTCGCTCCCAACAGGCTCCACCTCTCACCTGGATCACTTTGGTAACGCCTCCACTGGGGGGGTGGTAAGGCGAAGTCATCGGGCTCGCTGGAGCTCGGCTAGAGAGGACTCTACCAAGGTGAAAAACATTTCTACTACACACCAAAAAAAACTAAAATATCCAAAGACTCATTGATGTGTGGTTCTTTACACCTTAAAAAAAATATACACTTTTCTTGCATTTGTTATGGAAGCTAGTTTAATGTGAGAGAAGTAGATGGAGAACAAATCTAATTGTTGTCGTTTTTTGATTATTTGACCGTTTCTTTCCCTTGCAGACTTATATTATGTTTTTCTTTATCTTCTATGACATTCTGATTAAAGGGAACAATAGAAAAACATATATTAATGAAAAACTTTGTTTTTTCCATGAAAGAACTACAGTTCAACTCTCTGTGTGCAGTACCCAGAATGGGAGAGCGGGGCTCTGCTGGGGACCGGGTTTGAGCCAGGGTTAGATGTGGGCTGCTCAGACGACGAGGACGACGGGGACCCTCGCTTTGGCTCCGAGCTGATGTCCCCCAGCGGACAGACGGACGTGCAGACCCTGGCCATCATGCTGCAGGAACAGCTGGAGGCCATCAATAAGGAGATCAAGTGAGGAAGCTGGGTGGGATGTTAGAAACAGCTCACTACGTAATGCAGTCACACAAATACCAAAGCCTCAAACATAAACACATCAACACCTCTCTCACACTGTCGAGGAAAAACTTCAGTTGCGGAAGCACTCAGACCATTAATACCAGTACCAATACCACAATGTAACTACAAGCCTCTATCTAAGTCAAAGTGATAATTCTCAAGCAGCATTTTACTGTTGTAGCTTCTCGATGCAGAGCTGGTTCAAACTACTTTACCGGTTTTGGTTGGCATGTTTTTATAACTTTGAAAATAGTTACGGTAGGTGTTTCCCAATGTTTCCAGGCTTTATGGTACATTAGGCTAAAAGACTGCTGACTGCAAGCATATGGTAACATTTTTATTTCTCCACCTTAACAATACTTTAAATTAAGAGCCTTTCAGTTAAGAGTTGTGTCTAGATGTTGAACAGATTATTTGTAAAGTTAAAAGGTGAATGGTTGATTTTCCCAAATGTGAAACTATCTTCTATCTTAAGCTGTCCAGTGTTTGATTAGTTCAACATAAATACAATCTGATCTCTCATTCCTTGCTCTTTTCTGCTCTCTACTTTCGATCCCAGAATGATCCAGGAGGAGAAGGAGAACACTGAGTTGCGGGCCGAAGAGATCGAGAGCCGGGTCACAGCTTTGGACAGCCCCCCCATTCCTCCATCCACCCTGGGAAGAGACAGTACAGGACGGGGCTTCATTCCCACGTCCATCACCTCCTCCACCCTGGCCTCTCCCTCCCCCCCGAGCTCTGGACACTCCACCCCTCGCCTTCCTCACTCCCCGGCCCGAGAGAATGACAGACAAGTACGGCTTCTATTCCCGTCCCATGATAACCTTTTTCTCTCGCCTCTGTACTTCACCTCCCAGTTTATGCAAACAGCTCCTCCAGACAGTGAGTCACGCCGACAGGGTCAGGGAAGTTCAGTTATTCTCGAACACAGGCATGTTCGATTGGGCAAGTTTCAGTCAAGGAACTTGTAGGATGGTATGACGGATGGTGCCAGACACCCTGGTTCCAGCATTTCCCAAACAGGAGGATGGATTTCAAAAGATGGTGTAATAAAAACAGTTGAGAACAGAATGCCAAGAATGGTTCAAGTTATGAAGCAGAGAAAAAATATTCCACTCATGCATTGAACAAACTGAAGCGTTTTGACAAAATGGGTAATGGTGACCAAAATCAATTGGTAGTAAAGGCCTACTTTGTTTTTATAGGGTAGAAAGCAGAGGTGGAAGAAGTACTCAGATGTTGTACTTGTGTAGAAGTACCAGAGTGTAGGAATACTCTGTTACAAGTAAAAGTCCTGCATTCACTCATGGAAAAGTGCAAAAGTATTAGCATCAAAATATACTTTAAGTACTAAAAGTAAAAGTAGTCATTATGCAGATTGGGCCGTTTCAGAATAATATATATGACATGTTTTGATTATAATTATTGATGCATTCATGTGTTCATCACTGCTGGTAAAGGTGCAGCTAGTTTTTTTTTGTTTTTTTACTGCTGGGTAGTTTGTTAATTTACTCCAGGTGTAACTAAAGTCGTATTTAAGTATTGATTATGTTTTATATCATTAATCCATATCTGAAGTAACTAACGATATTAAATAAATGTATTGGAGTCAAAGCGCAAGATTTACCTCTGAATTGAAGGGAAGTAGAAGTACAAAGTAGCAAAAAATTGAAATACTCAAGTACCTCAAAATGTGTCCTTAAGTACAGTACTTGAGTAAATGTACTTAGTTACTTACTGGTAGAAAGCAGAAGTAAATGGACCCAAGATTATTACAGTGCAACAGTGTAATGTTATGGGTTATTATTTTCTTGGCTTGTGCTCAGTGAATGTGAATAAGAAGTTGAAATAGTGATCATAAAGTCATATATATTTATGGACCACGGTTGTGAAGCCTTGAGTTTAGCAATTTCTGAAAGAGTAGGTAACTACTTATTGGTAATCAAATATAACTTGAATGTTCTTAATAATTCAACTGTACTGAAGAAATAATGGCTCTACATTTGTAGTTTCTTTAAATAGCATGTTTTACATTTTGCTCTACAGAACAGCAAAGATGAGGACCGGTCCCTGGCTCTTCTCGACTCTACGCCTCCTTCCACCCCCCGTGCACTGCGACTGGACAGAATGACGCTCACCCACCCAGGGGCGATGCTCGATGACCCCCGGGAGTTTCGCAGGTAAGGCAGCCGCACATTAAATACATAAAACAGAACAGTGTATTGCTCATTCTGGTGTTTCCCCCTCAGTGATTTCCTTTGTCCATCCCAGTCTCTCCGCAGATGGCAGCAGCTCCAACAGCAGCCAAGACTCTCTGCACAAGTCCAGTAAGAAGAAAAGCATCAAGTCTTCCATCGGTCGGCTATTTGGGAAGAAGGAAAAAGGAAGGATGGGCCAACCAGGGCGGGAGGGTTCTTCTTCTCTTGGTAAACAGATGTCACAATTTTTCTTTCAACACTGGCTCAGTCATTGAAAGTATTCATATATATTCTCTTCATTTGTGTGTTCTTTGACCTATGTCCAGCATCGACACCCTCTGAAGACTCTGGAGACGCAATGGGCATAAGCAAGACTGGGACTCTGGGTCCAGCAGATAAAGACCGCCGCAGCAAGAAGAAGTGTGTGAATCATTTCCCCTGTTTTGTTCATTATCAGATTCAAGTGGCAATATGCAACTTTTCAACTCTTCTGCTGCTAGCATTTCCAAATGGTACTATTTTTAACTGTGCTTTCTTTTTTCCTCAGAGCCTAGTACTCATGGCAACTTTTTATGGGAAGAAATATATTCAGAGATATTATACTAATTTTCAAAAGTACAGAGTAATCACAGTCCAACGATCTTCTAGCAAAAGCAGAACGCAAATGCAATGACGTTTCCAATATGCAAATGAGCATCTAATGACGTCTGACAACTTAGCAACTTTTGGAGATGGTTCTAGATACTTTCTTTAGAAAAACAGTTGGCAACAAAACACAGGACACATTACATTTTGGTTTCCTGCAAAGTGGGATAATAACTGCAAAGGACTTACACTCTTTAGTAACTGGGTATAGCTTCCGGGGAAAACAAAAGCGCTGTGCTCTTCTGGTTTAGATTGCGCAATGATTGACGCACTTCCTTTGGGCCTTAAGTCAAGCCTGTATTTACCAGGAGATGGCAGATTTAAATGCTTTTAAATAAATGTAATTTACTTCCACATAAAAACCAATGTCAAATGCCACTTTATTATTATTATTATTATTATCTTTGACTTTACTGGCACCAGATTGTAACTACCCCTCTTCTTATCAGGCATGAGCTACTGGAAGAGGCATGTCGCCAAGGACTTCCCTTTGCATCATGGGACGGGCCCACTGTTGTATCTTGGTTGGAGGTATTGTGCCATTAGAGAAACCTAAAAAGTGGGAGATGATTAATAAACAACAGCATTGTTTAAAGCTCCCCTATTACACTGTTTTTCATCAATATATTATAGATCTCAGATATATACAAAACATGTC
Source organism: Pseudochaenichthys georgianus (assembly GCF_902827115.2). Taxonomy (NCBI): domain Eukaryota; kingdom Metazoa; phylum Chordata; class Actinopteri; order Perciformes; family Channichthyidae; genus Pseudochaenichthys; species Pseudochaenichthys georgianus. The sequence goes on from NC_047510.2 coordinate 17,955,536, forward strand.
TCTGAAGAGTTTGGCTCCAAATATCAATCATCATTGTAGCATCCCATAATCCCCTCTGTTTCAGCCCTGTTTCTCTGTCTGTTACTTTAGATGAAAATAAGGAGCCCCTCCCCACGCCCCTCTGAGAGACATTTGGTTAAAAATAACACAATGGTGCTCTAGGAGGAGATTCAGGTGATAAGGTGGCGGGGGTTGGTGATTGGCTAATGGTTACACAAGCCAAAAAATCGTTATGACATCATAAAGTGGCCAAAATCTGATCAGCTCATTTTCAGACAGGCTTTTATATAAATGGATCGGGACAAAAAGTGAGCGATCTTTTTTCCTGAAACTTTCAGAATCTCTATAAACAGAGGGGACACATGTTGATGTATAAAAGACATGAAAAAGAGGATTTTGCATAAAAATCATGTAACATTTTCTTGCTAATAATTTCTCCTTTTTTCGATGAATCTGTCGTCTGCCTCCTTCCAGCTGTGGGTGGGGATGCCGGCCTGGTACGTCGCAGCCTGTCGCTCCAACGTGAAGAGCGGCGCCATCATGGCCAACCTGTCGGATACAGAGATCCAGCGGGAGATCGGCATCAGTAACCCGCTTCACCGCCTCAAACTGCGGCTGGCCATCCAGGAGATGGTCTCCCTCACCAGCCCCTCGGCCCCTGCCAGCACTCGCTCTGTGAGACTCACACACACACACACACACACACACACACACACACACACACACACACACACACACACACACACACACACATTGAAAGTGAAATTATGACTGTAAAATGTTGTCACTTCATAAAAAAATCCCAGTCTACGCAACATCTTTACAAGATTAAAGTTAAAGAAGCCTTAAATTATAGACCGCTCAGATTTCAAAAACCTTCTTCATGCTGAGTTTGCTATTAAAACCCAAACAGTGCATTCATATTAGCAATTTAAGGCACATGTTGAACCAGATGGTTGTAGTTTTCTAATTGGTCGAAATGTTAAGGAGCAGAAACTAATAATAGCACTTTAATTTAGAGTATGATATAAAATGGCTAAGATGTTAGATGAAAAGCAGTTGTTTTTTTTCAAGGGAAATATAGGACATGAAACAATTCCTGAAGATGATAAATGTCTAAAATGATAAAGATTATAGGTGTTTCCATAGGAGAGTGACAGTAAATTGGTAGCGGTAAACAAAGCTTGGTAACAAAAGCCACATTTCCCCAAATGCTACCTTCTCACATGGCGACAAAGACAAACCAGATGTTGCAAGTTGTTGTAAAACTGTTCGGCACGCACATGCATCTGTGCTTCCGTGTCTCCCTGTTACAAGGCAGATAAAAGTCACAAATAACCATAGACAATCTTCTCCTGCCAAGTCTTGGTTTGCCTTGGTTTTGCTTCAATCCTTCACTTGGCTATCTTTTTATTTACAGTAGGAATGTTGATGAGTTAAAATGTTGAAAACTGATCACTCGTACAATTCTGCTCAACAGATTTCCCTTCACATAAACGGGTTGAAGCAGAAAGCAGTCTGTGATGTGGTTGGCCGACTCATTGTGATGTGGCTGTTTTTATTAAGCAGCAAAAAAGTTTCATCTCACCGCTTTACCTTTCTATTGTTCACAGTCGACCAGTAACGTGTGGATGACCCACGCAGAGATGGAGACCCTGAACGCAGCCACCAAGCCTCAGGTTAGTGCTCTCTGTCTATTTCATGTTTTTTATATTATTTCGAATGATTTTAAGCATCTCGTCTGTTCTGAATCATGTTCATGAGTCTCTTCCCCTCTCTCCCTTTTCCTCTTGCTGTCTCTCTCTATATCTCGTTTTGTATTTCTGCCACTTTCTATCTTTGTGGGCCCAGGACATAGAGTTGAGCCTCTTCTCTCCCTCTGGTTGCTGTTTCAATGTGAACTGCTTCCAATTAATCACTCATTCACTAACACACTATTCCTTCCTGTTGTCCTCTTTCCCTTCTGCTGCTTCACCCTCCTCCTCTGCTTCTCCTCCATCATCTCTTTATCTCTCCACCCTGCTCTTGACCCCGGCTCCTTTTTCTCTTGCCACCTCAACATCACTCTCTCTGGCTCTCTCTGTCTGCCTCCTCTCTTCTCTCACTGCTGCAGGAGCTCAAAGAGTTCAGCTGGGATCAGGTAAGGATCAACTGACAAGTCAGAGTTACCACAACATGATGCATGCTTGTCAGTAATCCAATCTCTCGTAAGACTAACCGAAGTGAGTCATGAGCTGCCGACCTGCATCAGATATGAAGCCGAGCGTGACTCAGCGCTGATCATCTGTGGTTGTCCCCTCCAGATCCTTGCCTATGGCGATATGAATCATGAGTGGGTGGGCAACGACTGGCTGCCCAGCCTGGGCCTGCCACAGTACCGAAGCTATTTCATGGAGTCCCTGGTGGATGCTCGCATGTTGGACCACCTGACCAAGAAGGAGCTGAGAGGACAGCTCAAAATGGTGGACAGCTTCCACAGGTAGAGCTCGGTCACTTCTCGTGATTTCACTCTCAATTTCAATTCAATAGCTTTATTAGCATGACCATAGTTACATACAGTATTGCTAAAGCTCTGTATAGTTGCAACATCTGTACACAAATACATACATATAAACAAACGATGACTTTCTCTGTGGCTGTGTGACGTTGCTAAAATACGTGTAGGGATAGTTCCTGTTGTTGTGACGCTCTCACTGCTCAGGTGTGTGTCGCCAGGCCCTCTTTTCAGTTCTCTTGAACAAAAGTCCCGGGGTCAAAGGTATCGGATTGTGTTAATGCCTTTTGAGTAGAGACGAGAGTGGATACACGCCCTCAGTTAACCTGCTCTGACCCTCTGGCTCTTCCACCTCTCCCAGGGTCAGTTTGCATTACGGCATCATGTGCCTGAAGCGTCTGAACTACGATCGCAAGGAGCTGGAGAGGAGGAGGGAGGAGAGCGTCCACCAGAACAAAGGTGAGCTCTTTTTGTCATGGTATTGTATGTCTCTATGACCATGTCCAACCAACTAATTCCTCTATTCAGGTTGTGCTATTGCCTTGTTCAAAGCATAATAAGCATACTATACAAACCCATTCATTTATATTCGCTTCAATTATTTATTTGTTCATCAGTTCCTTTATTTCCAAGGTTAATTTGTGTGCCATGCAGCAACACCTTGCTCATATGGACTTAAAATACAAAATACATATTATAGTTATCAGACACGAACAGAACTTTTTAACATCCTTACACTGCCAACAACTGATTTTGTTATAAAGCTCATTTTGATTATAATCTGTTCAACATAACTAATTAAGCTAAGATTTGGTTAGTATAGTATTACAGACAGTGCTGTTATAGCTAGATTAAAAGTAATTGCATTAGAAGCTATACAACTTTAGTCTTTTGGTTTTATCCTGGTTAAGTTTAATGCAATTAAAAATGTTAATGCTCTGCAAGTGATAATAAAAAGTGAAATACCAAGAATTAAATCATATACAGTATTTAGACAGCTTTTCATTGGAAGCGCTAGATCGTTAACAGTTTTGTCGGCCTCACTTCAACTTGCTTTACACCAGATTGTGGGTTATTTTATTCAAGTATGAATAGTGGCAGCAGTGCCATTTGCTTCAACGCAACTCTTACAAGTATGTCGACAAACTCATTAAACCCCCAGAACCATTTACTTTCTTACATTAGCTCTAACACAGGAAATAAAGGTATACAAAAATACAAACAATATTTAAAAAATGGCAAACACAAAACACCTTTTCTTTGATTTGTGCATTCTAGCATATTGCTGGGAGGCGTTCGGACCACCCATTGGTTACTACATCCTCTGCTTTAACTTAGAATAGTTTATAAATGGCCTCGCTAATTACATGTAGCTGGATAACCATTACAAATGCATAACAGTCCTCATGTTCAGTCATTAAACAAACCAGAACACTCCCTCTCCCACTGCTGTGCCTTGGGATACACATGTTGTACATTTACAGTGAGTTAGTCTTGGCTGATTTCCTCACAGAAGAATTCCCCGCAGTGGCGTTTTCTCCTGGAGGCCAAGGGAAGCCAGGCTTTGTTTTTTCGGATTGTAGTTATAATTTTAATAAATAAATAAAAAACATTTTGTTTAGTTTCGGACATTCTTTGTTGTGTGTTGCTGTCGGTCCATCTCTCCCCCATTCTCATTTTTTTACAAAGAGTGAAACAGCGCCCCTCTAGATGTTATGGTGAAACAGTAGATTGCACTCTCTGTTGCGAGAGGAGGCCAGCCGAAATTGGCTTCCCTTGGTGAAAAAAAATTGAGGGATTGACCCATCAGACAAGGCTCACGTCATGCCCCTGCCAACCTGTGATTAGTCAAGGCCATGCCAGAGGCGACTGGCTTCCCTTGCCTCACAATCCAATCAAATCGCATCAATTTAGTGTTGCAGTGTTGCAGTTATTACATTGACCACCACACCCCCGACCCAAAAGAAAGGACGTATTATTGGCTTCCCCTAATTTTTTCCCCAGGTCACGCTACTGCAAGTGAGGGAATTTGTGAGTTTTGGATTTGTCTATGATAAGTTTGAGAATAAATCAGTAAAGCAGGAAGATTTCCCTATTATTCTTGATCCCTCATCAGTACGGTAATTTATCCTTCTCCATTTTATACGCTTAATAACCATTTGTCGGTTTCATTTATCTAGAAGTTCAGGAAGTGAGCTGAATATTAAGAAACGACGCGTGGACAGATTGTAGTTTGCAGATAGATGCTTCTTCTCCATGTCTTCACCTTCTCCTTCTCTCCTCCCAGATGTGATGGTGTGGTCCAATGAGCGCGTGATGTGCTGGGTGCAGAACATCGGTCTGAAGGAGTACGGCGACAACCTGCGTGAGAGCGGCATCCATGGGGCTCTGCTGGCTTTAGACGACACCTTCGACTTCACTGACCTGGCCCTGCTGCTGCAGATTCCCAACCAGAGCACACAGGTAATGGATTAACGAAGAGGCGTTAGTGCAGAGACCTCCTTCGTAAAATGGATCTATTTGATTTTTTTATATATTTAAGAGCCAGGAAACATAGAGAAGTGCTAAGCCCGAATGAATGAATGGCAGCAAAGCACACCGCTCCTGAAAATGTGTCATCTGTAGTCCAAATGAATCTTAAAGCTCTGCATCACTTTTCTCCTGCAGGCCCGACAGCTCCTGGAGCAAGAGTACAACTCGCTCCTCGCCATGGGAACCGAAAGACGACCTGATGAGGTCAGCATGACGGCAGATATAACGTAAGAAGTAAAGGATTGTCTGAGCGGCCATCTTTTTGTTCACACACTTGTCTGTTTGGCAGGATGGAGTGAAGACGTTCAGCCGCTCGCCCTCCTGGAGGAAGATGTTTAGAGAGACAGACCTTCGGGGCGTGACCTCCGACTCCGCTGAGACCCTGCCTGCTAACTTCCGTGCCTCAGCCATTTCCACGCCCTCCGTCACCCTGAGAAAGGTTCAGAGTGATGGTGAGTACGACCCCTCACCTCTAGCACCTTCGCTCTCATATTCACATTTGTGTGGCTCCTATGAGCCCTTGAGGCCCGTCTCAATTTAGACTATGTGTGAAGACCTGTTATTCTATACGGCTTTACTCGCAGGCAGAGCATGACAGGAATCAGGGCGAACGGTCTGTTGTAGCGAGGCTCCAGGGCTCATCAGGTACAACTTTGTAAATACATTTGTTCCAATCTCGAGCCCTTGGGAGGGGGTTAATATTCAGAGAAAATGATTTCCCAGATTAAAGTCTAAGAAAATCAAGATTTCAAAAGACATTTATGGTTTTTTGTTGTTGTCGAGGAACCACATTGCTTTGCTTTGCAAGGTCAGATAACGCTCATCAGACTGTTAGACATCAGTCATGTTATATAAGGTGCTGCAAAGAGTCACATGCACACAGCAGTTGGTTGTTTTTGCGCTACTCTGCCATTAGTTTGTATTTTCTCTTTTCTTTAGCAGAGGAGCAGGCAATAACAAGGAGCAGATGCTTTAAAGTACAAAGGAAGACTATTATCCTCAATTCCACTTCCTAATAGGAATGCCTGTGGAAGGTCAGTGCCGTTTGAGGCATTGATGTTACAATAATGAGCCCTTCTGTGTTTGTTTCCCGGTCTATAACACAGCCAGCCCTGCTGCCCGGGGGGAATCTGCCTCAGTGAGGACGTACTCCTGTTGAGGGGCTGAGGTGAGAACACTTTACTTTTACTGCAGTGTTCAATCCTCACGGTTTTATCTGTGTGTTGAGGCAAAACACTTGAGATTCCAAGATGTTTTCACATATGCCGTGCACATTTCCTTCATTCTGATCGTTTGATGTATTTGTCTGTTATACTTGATTGGTTTGAGTGTGGGATTTTAGTATTTTGTCCCACTAAGATCTTCAAGTGGTGGGTTTTGTTGGTAGGGATTTAGGCTGAGTTAAATTAAGGCCAGGGATGCAATGATGCAGGAATAATGTTGTGTCTTTCCTCAGGGCGCTGACTGGATTGGGACTAGAGGAGCCTCTCGCTCATCCACGGAGAACGAAGCAATGAATATAACCATTTAACTTAAAAATAAAACTCGGTCTGACCATTCTGCAATAACATAAGCAAAGGAATAAAGGGGGAAATGACATGAAGAATGTATGAATGTATTTTCCGACCAGACTTGGTAGGTTGAATGGGATCAGCTGTTTTGTCTCTCTGTCTCTCTCTTCCTGTCATTCTGTCTTTGCTCTACCTCTCTAAATGGGACTGTGGGTTAGCAATCGAGGTACAACACCGGTGTTGGTTCAGTTTGTGCCGGTTGTGCATGTTTCCCCCTCTTCATTCCGGTTGGAGTCTGCACACAGTCAGCAGAGTTGGCAACATCAGGGCTCATTTTCCTACCTTCAGAGGAAACCACTACTTGCTGCCATTGATCCTCTTACAGTTTGAAACAACAACTAAACATGTCGCCTTATAACTTCTGCTCAACAACCGGTGTCTTTAATGAGGCCGGGGGCAGAAGTTAACCTCACCATAAAGTTTAGATTCAATTTAAAATTGTAAACTGATTGAGGGGAATCACGGGATGAACCGGTTTTAACTCTAAACAACACCGGTGTTCTCATGTCTGCTCATGGTGTCCAGTATCGGCTATGTAGGCTCTTTTGTACGATTCTATGGGCCCGTCAGGGGGGTCTGAGTGTCCCCACTTGGTTGCAGTGGTGTAGTAAAACACGTCCGAGTTCAGGCTGTTCTGCTCCGACTACATCACAGGGACCCTCCTCATGCTTTGTCTATTGGCACCTTGAAAGCCGATCTCTTTTGAAGGGACCCCATTACGGAGATCAAAGGCAGGGGTGGATGGGACAGGGTGGAGCGAGGCCACAGAGGCATTGTGTTCATTATAACGATGGAAGGAAATCCATAAAGTTAGTCCTGGTACCACTTTCTGAAAAGGCGTACTTTACAAAGACTTCATAACTTTTAAAGGGGCCATCTGCACATTTTCTTTACTGCTCTGCTTCAAGGGAAGTGTAGGATTCACTCACTAGGGAGTAACAAGTCAGGATATCTGAGCCCTCTGATGCCTTTTACCTTATTATCTTTCCGTGTGCAATACTAAAATGGTTGGGCACCTCCTTCACGTATAATTATTAGATCAGTATCACATACATCAGTACCTTGGTAAAGTATGAGGTTCTTATTAACATTTATTACTGCAGAGTTTGGTAGATTAGTATGAGCAACTGCTTGTCAAGCAGTCACAATTATTCTGACTTAAGGAGACGTTAGATCTGTGGTGTAAGATGCAGCGTTAAGGGTTATTGCATCACATATAATGTGCTATTTGGAGTTTAAAATTATAATATTTGTTAATACATTGATTGAAGAGGTAGCTAAAAAGTTAGGTTTTCGCTAGCTATGCATTATTTTATACCCAGCCTCAAAATAATTGACTATAAGAACACTATTACCCTGACATTAATTAATGTTAATAAAGTATATTCTTATTAAAAAGTGGTACCAAAGTGTTACAACTATTGAGGAAGGCATGACATTGGAGTTACATTTGAAACTCCTCACTTTCCCCCCCACGATGGGTTTGGGTGCTTCATGACTTGTAATCATCAGCTCAGGGTCTTGGGTATTCCTGATGATGAGAGAGGTGCAGAGAGACAAAACAGCGGCTCACAGCGAGGAGAGAACAAAACTGAAAGGGTGGACAGAAGGCGGTCATTTTACTGCACACACAAGCCATAACAGATACCAAGAGCTCTCTGGGGGGTGAGATCAGAGAGAGGCAGGGAGAGAGGGCGAGGAAGCCCGGGAAACAAAACCTTTAGCCTCTGTGTTTACGATGCATGTCAAACAAATGACAATGACCTAAAATCATTTTTTTTGGTGGTGAAGATGATATGAGGTGTCTTTAAAAATATATATCTGTATGATAAACCTATGGGGATTGGGAGCCTGGGGATCAATTTGTAAAATGTGTGTATTTTTTTCAGTTGTATTTATTATTTTTTACGATATCTATTTATTTTCTTTAGGTATGTATTGGATAATTGTATGTATATGTTCTGTTCCTTCTTGGCTTCATTTTAACTAGTTTTAAAAGTAAATATGAAACATTGAAAATGGTCATTCAAATACGCTACTGTATGTGTACATTTTGAGAATAAATTGTGCAATGATATAACAGATTTCCATGATAAAAGTGATAGTAATACAAATTGAAAATATCATCTGAAAAATAAATAATAATGATGATGAAAATGGTGATGTAAAGAAAACAGAAAATAAAGCGATCCAAGTGGGTATGCTGATAATCGCAAACTTTCTCCATTTTCACCCCCCCCACACTTTTGTTTTTCTTTCTGTTCTGATCAGTCTCCTCTGTATATATCTTGGTATAACTACATTTACCCAGTTATTTAATCAATTATAGATACCTTTTTCACTTTTATACTCCACATTTATGAGGCAAATATTGTACTTTATACATTTATTTTTACATTATATTTATTTTTACTGCAGATGGAAATTAGCTAATAGCTAAATCCGACAAATAGTTTCATCTCTTTATGAGATGTGTGTTTTTTTATGCATTGCCCTTGTTTAATAAAGACTAATCATTAGAATTTGCAGACTAAATATACATTACTTTTACGTGTAATGGAGCTAAATTATGGATTTGCTACTTTGCCACGAGTGACAGCTCAGAATACTTTTACTGTCATTTGTAAAGCTGCCTGGTATTGTCAGATAACAACAGTAAAATAACTGACATTTATTACTCAATATCTTTTGATATTTTGTGCCAGAGTGCTTTGAGAATTCAAATCTGCATATCAGTTACATTGTTGGACAATAAACGGCTGAGTACAAAGATCCTTTATTACCACATTTGGCAGGCAAGCTGAACAAACCAGCAGATGTTAAAATGAGCTTGTCCTGGTGTCAGATCATTCACAAACCACATGGTTTTACATTCATGTACCACATTGAACAAGTTCCACACCGAGATGTTTCCTGCCATAAAACATTGTATAAAACCATGCTTAAGTTTGCAGAGGCTGTTTCTGTATCACAATCATGGTAATCCATATGGGAGCAGTAAAATGGAGCCTCAGTAGGTGGCGCTCCTCTCTCTCTACCCGGGCGGCCCAGAGGCTGGAATTATCATCAGACACTGGAGAGACTACCACTCCAAGAAGTTTTTCTATAAATACACACAGATATACATAGCTTCATATATAAAGGTATACTGGTGTCATAGTGTACACAAATATAAAGGAATATATTAATATCAAAGACATACACATGCTTACATACTAATCAAAAATAACTTAGATTATGAAAGATAAAAATCGTACAAAAACAGTACTTTTTAAAGTAAAATCTCTCTCTATATATATATAGGAAACATTTCCCTAAGGTCTAGTATTGAGGTCTTCTTGTTTTTTTGAAAAGTCTTGTGAAATTGTGGTGGAGGGAAGGAGAAATCCATCATGTTAAGGGAAATGAACCCAAAAGGATGTCTCACAGCTACTCTGCCTTGTGTCACTTTTTACCCCCCCCCACTCTCAGCCTCTCCCCTTCCTCCTCTTAATCCTGGGAACCTCCGTGACTCTGGCCAGCAGCACACAGACGCAAGACGAGTCAATGCGGATCCACCTCCATCCGATTCTGTTGTTAGCATCTTTGGTGAGCGCTCTGACGAACGACTGCTTGACTTTGCACTCACTGACCCACGCTTTTCTATCCACGCCAAAGCAGCCGTGCCTGGCTTCGCCCGTATTGACTGACACTGGTGCCACGCCGGCATTCGACCTGCCGTTGTTGCTAGACTGCTCTTCCTCGCGACAACGGGTCTCGTAGAAGTACTGTTTGAGTGGTCCAGTCTGGGTCTGGATCTCCTGCAAGACGGAGACTAAACGACCATGGGTGTCGATGGCAGTTTTCTTGTCATTAACCCAAACACTCTCTGCTTCGCACACAGATTTTTCTCCTCGCCTTCTGTCCATTGAGTGTGAGCGTTTATCCCTTTTAACAGAACGGTCAACCTCGGTAACTCTGGAAGAATCTGCCCAACTCGGAGGGGTGCTCCTGTCAATCGCCCGGTCCCCATGACCCTCGATGTGTCCATCCACGTCCTCCTGCTCTTCTCTGTCCCTGTCCTCCTCTAGCAGGCCGGTCTCCAACATGAGCAGGAGAGGGGGGTGTTCTGGAGGCGACATGGAGGGGGAGAACAGGACTCGCGGGTGTGCGTCCAGAAACATCCCGTCTCCATCTAAGATATTGTCCATCCCCAGACCCAGCTCTGCGTCCAGGTTCAAGCCTCCTGTACTGATTGTAGGTGCATCTCTCGGCTGCTCCGAGGGAACAGTTGGTTCTGGTCCTCTTTGATCCTGTAGATTAGCAGCAGGACTGACGGCCTTATGGGTTTCTGCTGTAGTAACCAGCGACAACCGTTCTGTAGAGTCCTGAATATTGTCAGTCTTGTCCACAAACCTGGAGGAGTCCTGCCTGCTGTTGCTGCCATCAGCTTTGTAGTCCTTTGGTAGAGAGTTATCCTCAGTCCTGAGTGGTCCTCCTTCTTTGGGAACATCCACACTGCTTTTGTGATCGCTGCCTGAGTTGCTAATCGATACGTAGGTTTCTTGATGCTCCACTTTGAACGTGGAAGTCTCTTCATCTGCAGAGGATTTCACATAATCCCTACGGTTTTGGAGGTTTTGTCTGTTGGTATGTTGGCTTAGAGCAGCAGCCATGTCGTAGTCCGTTTGTGACACATTTTCATGGAAGTTGTAGTCCACAGGGGGAGCGGCGAGGCGAGAAGCCTGGTCATGACGGTTGTTTTTCGTTGCGGCGGCAATCCTGGACATGGGGTTATGAGGAAAGGGCAGGGCCGAGGCAATCACCATGGCAACCAGGGGAAGCCAGTGCATCACTCCCAAGACGTATCAGCTAAAACACAGAGTTGATAGACAGGAGAGAGAGATAGAAAGAGAGAGACAATGTTATTTTATACAATACCAACTGTGGCATATACAGTCAGCTTAAGTACCTCAATTAGGATGTAAAATGGGAGATTTTACAGGCAGCCCACTGCTTTATGACCCTGGTGCTTTAACCGCTGAGGTATGGCTTTAAAATCTTGGCAGAACTCGTGGAAAAAATAGGACCAAATACAGCAAGGTCGCCCTCTGCTTCATCATGTGGGAAGATGAAGTTAGCCTGAACCCTGTAGAGTCTGACCTTCAAACTGAGACGCTGACAACATGGTATGTAAGACAGAAACTTTCGGGCCAAAGGAAATGGATTTTAAAGACCTATGTGACCCGAGACAACAACCAGACAATCCCCTTTCAACTTTTGAAGACATGGGGCTTTCCTTTCTTTTTGTTGAAGCTTTTCCTAGGAACCAAGAATCTTGGAATCTCTTTAACATGGTTTACCTCAGATATTCTTCTGACGAAAACACACAAATTAGACCCAAAGCATCCCAGTACTGCTGAGGTAAACCTAAGGTATTCTTAGGCTTCATACCCGGGCTGTGGGGATGATAGTTTTCCTTTGAAAAGATGGTTCTCAAACATGATTTAATACATCTGCTGCATTCGATTGAAAGAGTTTACCAACATTGATGTGCAATCATCACTGTTGTCCTTAAGCTGCATTTTTCAAACCATGTGCAGCTTATTATCAAAAAACATTCGTAGTTGATTTGGTAAAGTAAACAATATAAACTGCAGAATGTTTGTAATATATCCTCTTAGAGCTGGAGTCATGCGACAGTAATCAACATGTACAGTCTCAAAAACACGGTCCGAAACTTAAAACGTTTTAAACTTCCAGCTTCTCAAATGTGAACATGTGCAGTCTCATAATTCAATCTCAATAGTCGCCTTGGGTACTTTTCAATGTTATCTGACTTTCCATAAACCAAACAAATAATTGGTTTAAAAATTAAATAATTAGCAGCTGAACTGATAATGAAAAATAATTATAAGTTGCAGCCCTACTGTAGTTATTAACTAACAAGAATATTTATATTACACCACATTATTTTTAATACAAACAGTTTACACAATCAAATATATTAAGAATCTAAAGCTTTGCAATTAAATAAAAAATGAATGACACTTTATCAAATGTGTGTTATTTACAACACACACACACACACACACACACACACACACACACACACACACACACACACACACACACACACACACACACACACACACACACACACACACACACGAAACGTGAATCATAAGTCAGGTAAAGGGGACTCATGTGTACTTTAAAGTGAGGTTCACCTGTGACTAACTGAGAACATATTTCATTCACACGTCTGAGGCATGTACACACTCCGACGAGGTGAGCGTCAGTTTAGTTGTTTGTTTAAAAGCAGGGAAGAGGTCACTTGGAAAGAGTTAAAATAGGAAGAATGATCAGAATGTCAGAGATGCAGCTTTACTGGCGAGGCTCCTTCACCGTGTCCTCGGGCAGAAGAGAGAGAAGGAAAACATGTAAAGGCAACAAAAAACAAGCGTGAAGCGTGAGTGGGTATCGCTACTGTTTGTTTGTTTGCTTTTGAGTGACTGAAATGAATAGATATATCTTAGAGCAACAGTGAGTGTGCACGAACATGTGCGTAGGTGATAAAGGTAAAGCCTCTTGAGTGACAGGACATGCATTCAGCAGGGCCACACCCCGGACACAATGCAGCCGCCGAGGAGCAACAAGGTTTGGTCGACACATCATTCATGCAGTCTCCACGGTGCTCAAAGTGCCTGCTCGTCATGCTGACGATAAATACCATCAAAGTGCCATTAGCTTCCTGTTTTCTCTGGCTACCGATCCCCGCACCAGGCCTGCCAAATACTCACTTACTTTGAACAGTAAGCTGTGAACACACCCCTTAAACTTGGAAGTCATGCAGCAAAGGTAAACAGAAGATATATTCAAACTTACTGTCACAGAAATGACATTTGTTGGATGCTATATTGTCCTAGAATCTATTCAAAGTCAACTTCATTGTCAATCTTCAAAAAGATCCAAATGCTTTTTTGCACAATCCCCATGGAATAAAATAAAAATGATATACATATATATACACATACATACACCCATAGCTTATATGTACACACACTGTTGCTTATAAAGTTGGAATACTTTTGTTTTCATACACATTCCTCTTTTTATTCCCATTTAATTTTCACTGTGATCTCTTTGGAAATGATGATCAATAAAGTTTTGAGAAGATATACTCTTTATCTATTAAGAATAAATCCCATTGTCACAATTATTTCATGAGGAGAGGTACAACACATTGTATTCCAACTTCATTGGCAACAGTGTAAATAAATACACATAACCTGATCGATATGAGCGATATTATTTTCATTTTTATGAGAAATACATTTGTAAAACGTAGGAATGTTTAGAAAACCCTGCTGTTTATGGTAGCATAATGTTGGCTGAAATGTTTATGGCATTCTTATGTCAACAATAGTCGTAATATACAAATTATTATTGATATTGTGAATGAAATGGTTATATTTAGATTTTGGAAATTGTAAGGTTAATCAAATGTGTCTTTTCTTGGTGTTCACGCTGCATTACAGTCAAATGATGTCTGGTCTAACTGGCCAGTGACCAATTTAGTCATTATTTCCACATTACTGAGGATTATTGAAACACAATCTGAATGCGTAACAATGTTGTGAGAGCACCAAAAGTCAAACCGTACAATATGGTCACAATAGGGGATTGATCAAATATATTGTGATATTAGATTTTCTCCACACCGCTATGTCTTAGTAAATAAATACCAATTTAAACACAAACGTTGATATTGAGGCGAGCAAAAATGATCCAGGTCATGTCCATCTATCGATCGATACAATTACAGCTAACTTTAATATAAGACTCGAGGCTGGTAAACCATATGAATGCAAAATCTGTTGAACAAGACCGATACATTTTCTGACTTATGGGATGTTTTACCCTGTGTACATTTACAGATGAGAGATATTGTTCTGTTAATGTACATCGTTTTGGGTTTATATTTGCTTGGATAATCATGATACCAAAGACGATTTTCCTGCCTCGGCTGGACAATAACGTTTTTCTAGATATACGCTGTTATGGGAAAAAATATTGAGGTCGTGTCCATATAATTGTGCACGATAAATCAATGACATAATGATTGTGACAGGCCTACAGTTAACGCGTGAGTCTGTCTTCTGTTGCAGGACAGCTATATGCTTCCTCATGGTTTTCCCTTCCACACAGAAGGCCGGCACAGCCTCTAAAGTGGTTCCTTTATGAAACAGCAGCAGCAGCAGCACTTTATCACCATGCTCCATTTGCTACAATGACACGCATCATTTGCACTCCCTGCAAGGCTAGACGGGGTCCACGACGTTCTCCCGCCCTCTGGATCAGACGCAAGCACTCTGAATCCCTCCCAGACGAACACACACTCACACACAGAAATCCCAGCCTCTCTAAATCAAAAAACCTCACTTAGTAAATAAAACCCCACTCAACACTGCACACTTATGTTAATCCTAATCTCCGTAGCCTGAACATCTTCCAAATGAGCACAGGCAGAATACCCTGAAACCACAGGAGCAGGGCCTAGACAAGCAGACAGAGCAACGACATCACCAAGCAAGGCTCCATGAATAATCAAACTAAACAGACTCAACTATTTTCTGTGACACCTTCAGGAGCCTCAGTGGCCCCCTGAATTATTTAGCATTGATTATCACTGTGTATTAAGAAAACGGCCTGTTTCTTCTCTCCTATGTGGCTTTATGTTCATGCAGATCAGTCGGTGTCCGTCAGAAGAAACTTGTTCTTGAAAACCATGCCATACTGTAACATTCCCATAAGAATATCAGGGAGATGACCTCAGAGGACATTTTTAAGTGACAGCTTGAGATGGATCTATTCCACTTTGCTTTTTGACGAGACTTTAAACATGCAGTGTTTCCCTCCCTCTGCACCACTATTAAGTATATTTATGATGTTATTCTTGTTTTGACTTATTGTAAAGCATCACGATTTCGTATACACAAGGGTGTTATGATATTAGTAGTGATGCAACTAACAATCTTTATATTGTCTTCTTTATATTGACTGTACTGTTTGGTCTTTAAGTTTACAGACATACCAAGTAACATTTGAATAGAACCACCTAGTTTTAACTCTCCAAAACATGAAAGACAAACAAGGAGATGCAGAAAAAAGCAATAAAGGAAAGTGTTTTGTAGTAGACGTGGCACCTGGCAAATTGGCCTGTCTACAGTTATGAGTGCTGTCAGTGTAAACCACAGGGGCTTAATCTATGTGACAGCATGAGTCAAGGAGGAATCAGCGGGGTTTACAGAGGGCGTCTGGCTGTGAGACCCTCGCCGGGAAACAGATGCCATAAAGCAGCCCCACACCTGGTCGTGGCTACTGTGCTTTTTGCCTGTCAACAAAGTAATGCCCCCCTCATGCGTGGCTAATGACAGACACGTCCGTCTGACAGAGTTAATGCACTCTGTGTTAATGTTAGGACCAGGCCCGTCCTAACCTAATCCTGCCTACTTTGAAGTCATCAGGGTGGAAGATGTCTTTGGTGGCCGGCTGATTAGAGGACAGTTTGCACATTTTCAGCAGATTCTTTCAGTCTGACTAAGCGGTCTGAAATGCACTTGAGTGTGACTGTCAGAAACGGTGACAACAGGAGTGGCTGTCGGACGTGGAAAAAACACACGCAGGTAAATGTTTCCCCTCCCTCTCTGTGTCTCTCTGTGAGGGTAGAGTAAAGCCTTGGCATCACATGTGCTCGTTTACAATGTCTTGCTGTCCCACTGTGCAAACAGCCCATTAATTCCAGGTCTGTGATTGTTTCATACCACGCTCAGCCTGCAAAGATCCAGCCTCCTCCACTCTAACCTGAGACCATATGAAACACCAATCCGCCTCATCTCTCTCCCTGTAAATCTTTCATTCTCCTTTAAAAACATGACAATAGACTGATGCACAGTTGTGAAGTACATTTAATCAAGTACTGTACTACAGTGCAATGTTAAGGTGCTTGTACTTGAGTTTTTCTGTTGTTTGCTACTATATACTAAATTTTAGAGGGAAATAATGTACTTTTTTTCCACTACAAATATCACTTGTTACTTTAAAGATTCAGATATTTGACAAACACATTATGATGTTATATTATAGAATAAGATACAACTTTAGTGATCCCATAAGGGAAATTCACAAGCTACCCAACAGATAAAGTATATAAAGTAATAAATAAGTCCCACCTTTATAAATTGAAACAGTAAAGTGATGAACGCAGTAATTCATCAATAATTTATTCTGAATTCGGCTATTCTGCATACTTTTTACTAATGGTACTTTATTTTGATACATTTGTAATATGAAAGTTAACATGACTTTTCTTTACAGAGTAATTCTACGCTGCTACTGTGATGACACTTTTACTTTGGTATCTTTATGCAGTAGTGCAATAATATAGCATGCCAAATGTCTTCATCTTCAAAGTGCTTGCCTGCCATCATAGAGTTATTGAATAAAAACTAAATATAATAGTATTATGACAAAATTATTTCCATTGAACTTGTTCCCCAAAAAAAGCACAGATTTGTAGCCTCTAATATTTTGAAGATATTAAATTAATACATCAACATCAGGTGTGTTTCTCATTATAACCTGTGTTTGATCTACCTGAAGATCGGGATGGGACATTGTATAGTTATAACCTCACCTGACAGACTGCCTGCCTGCCAACAAAAACAAAATGTGAAACAAGCTACAACTTAAAAGCTGCAAAGTAAAAATAAAATTGGATTGGGACACTTCAAAATGCATCAGTCATGTACAAGGAATAACACGAACATAGTTCTAAGAGCATTAAAGAAGAAAGACATTACATTTCATTGAAAATATTTAAATAAATACAAATAAAAAACCAGCAAGTTATGTGTGCATGCATGGATAAATAAGTAAAAAAACATTACAAAATAAACTGACCTAAATAAATATATTTGTATTTACTAACATTAAGTATCTAGTTGTGACTGAACACCTTAAAAATACAAATCATCAAATGAGTTATTGTGCACAGTGTGTAGTATTTAAACACGTTTAATGGAGGTCTAATGTGTAATAAAGACTTACCGTTTAGGTGAGATCCGTACCCCGCGTCCTTCCAGCTGACACCACATTGATTATAGAGTTCAGTCACCAGTTGCTCAACTGGTTTAAAATAATAAATTCAACAAACACCGTCGTATGGAAACCACATAGCTAAAGACGTACATGTCTCTCTTCTTTATTAGTCCGTGACATCGCATGTGCGCCCCAGAAATCCGACGGGAACAAGATAAGAAAAGTAAAGATAGAAACCAGAAAAGTCTCCGGTCCTGGGAGCGCTTCCACTGCAGGGGAAAAAGACTAGTTAATGAGCCCAGAAAAGTGTCAAAAATGTAAACGTGCCACAAAGTTTAGATATTCCATGAGTTGTTATTCCTCAAGAGTAGACCAGGGAAGAGGTTTCCCTGTTCAAATATGTGAACGAAGAAGTGAAGAGGTGAATAAGTTGGCGAAATGTTTTTTATGAACTGAACTCCGCCTGAAACGCGTTAAGTCGGACAAACGGTTAAACTAGCTTTAGTTAGAATTACAACTTCCGGTTTTCCCTTTCAAAGTCAAACCCACTTTTAGATGTCCGTATTGTAATGGAGCATTTGATTCGTAATCAGGCTTTTATTCCGAAGACATAAAAAAGCAACTTCCGCCGCAACTTCTTCTTCTCTGCTGCTAGCTTGACACGGATAATGACTCCGGTTTCTCCTGGGAAGCGCAAAGACAAACTGAAGTGTTTTTCCTCAGGAGGTTAGTATATTAAAAACATATCTACAACTTTACAACGAGTAACTTATGCAAAAGCAAATGTGACTTAATCTCGCTTCTTGGAGGCACATTATTAAACAGTATAATCAAGCGTTACGTGTCCAATATTAGCCAAAAGTCAAATGTTATGCTAGCTATATTAAATGCATACAACCAAACATTGAGTGAGTTAACTCAGACTTCACATGTGCGTGACTGTTTTTAGTTCACCGCCTTTTTTTACTTTCATCCCCGCCCCATAGTTCTCAAGAAAAGCATTTGAGGAATTACTAGCAGTGTTGTGTTGGCACAGATCCACCTAACGCGGGTTCATCATAGGTTGGAAACAGTGCAAATTATTACAAACAATCTGTAGTGAAGATGGATGGCCCAAATCGAAAAACTTGTCTTCTGTAAATGCAGGTTGCAACATAATCACATTTGGCTCAATCTGAACCAGCTATCCGACTCTGCTTTCTTATTAATAATAATAATAATAATAATAATCCTTATATTTATTATAGCGCTTTATCAAAGACTCTCAAAGCGCTTTACAAATACACATTACACATACAGATCATACATGTAATGGTCATCTACTGTGGACAATACCCACTATTGCTTCCTGTTTGCTTGCACCAGATCCTTCTCTTGGGTATGTGCCTTGCTCTTTGGCAGGTGAGTGTTTTTCTGACAGGATCTTTGGATGTTGATAACTTAATTTGCTGTATTAAGTATTTTATACAGCTCACAAAATATATAATAGTTACCAAAGTAAAACAATATATGGCACTATTTAAAAAAAAAAAAAAAAAAGGCGCAAATCCTTAATCCATGCATTCATTTTAACAGGGGTAATCTTGCTGATTTGGGGGCCACAGGCAATGATGGACATGGGGCCCCCTCTTCCCAGCCTCGACCACCTTCACAGAACCAGCTGTTGTTTTCTTTTATTTACTTCTAAAAAACTGCATCTAAGAAAAAACTATTTTTGGAACTACAGGTAAAACAACACTGCTAGGTCTTCTATGAATTATGTTCATGACCTTAAAGGTGGGGTAGGTACGTTTGAGAAACCGGCTTGAGATACATTTTTTGTTATATTCCATGGAATGCTCTTAACATCCCGATAGCAATGAATATCTTAAGTGCTTTGACAAAGAATACATAAAAAAATGTCATCTGTGGAAGCCGTAGTACTGTAAAAAGCACGATTTTTAGCCGGCCCGGCTAAAATAACTGGATGGCCTACCTGCCTGTCAGCCTTCCATCTGTGCACAAACTTATCTCGTGCCCTCATTGGTCATGTGTGCGTTTGTGTGTGTTGGAGGGGGGGCTCTGTAAGGAAGTGGCAGATTTTTTCCGGTTGTGTATTTTCAAATTCTAGCGCACTCGAGCCGGTTTCTCCAAAATGATTACCCACCCTACCTTTAACATACTGCAAACTTTTTAAAACTGTGTATAATGAATTTGCCTTCAACATCAGAGTCCTATGATTATGTGGTTTCTCACTTAGATGTCAACATTGATATTTTAAGATAACCAAAAACTATTCTTTCAAAAAGTGGATTTATTTATTGACGCCTCTGGCAAAGAAA
This sequence comes from Pseudochaenichthys georgianus, assembly GCF_902827115.2. Taxonomy (NCBI): domain Eukaryota; kingdom Metazoa; phylum Chordata; class Actinopteri; order Perciformes; family Channichthyidae; genus Pseudochaenichthys; species Pseudochaenichthys georgianus. The sequence goes on from NC_047510.2 coordinate 17,975,536, forward strand.
TATGTGATTACTCTTTGGTGTGCTTCCAATCTGGAGATCTTTAATAGTATTGCAAAACCGATATGTATTGACGTTTGTTACGTTTAAACATTTCATTAGATGGTTTTGTTCTCTTGGTACAAGAATATACATATGTTCCTTCTTTTTAATTGGATATATACATATACTATCTATTTACTTTAGCTGAGTTTGCTTTGATGTTTGTTTACAGTGAACTACTTCTATTAATTGGTGTAATTAAAGTTATAAACACATTATCTGTATATGTTGGATGAATGGAGGCAGCTTTGGAACTCCTGTAAAAGTTGAAAGGATAAAAACAGGAGCCGGTGACTGGCTGCCCTCTCCACTCACAGGTCTTTGGGGGAAAGTCGGCAAAGGCCTTATGGAGACACAATGGAGGTCTATGGACGACGTGCAGGCCGACAGACAGTTCAACGGGTCCTCTGAGCAGATAAGTCGTCCCCATACAAACCAGACGAGGGTTCATTGCTATTGACCCGCGAGAACAGCGCGTCCACAGAGCCTCCCCACCTTGAATGGCCTTGTTGAAAAGGAGAGCCATAAATTGTGGGATGAGCAGAGGGGGAGACTCTGCATCCCCCTCCTCTCGCATCCCCCTCTCTCACATGCTATCTCTTTCTTTCCTTTACCAAGTAGTGGTTTCCATCTCACCAAACCCTTTTCCCCCTGAATGTTTAAAAAGATGAAAGGATAAGGAAAAGAATGGAGACAAAAGAGGGGAGAGTTACGTTACAACCCTGCCCCTGAGAGACTGCTCATGAAAGAGTCCGGGGATGGGAGAGATAGGGACCAGAGAGGAGATACAGAAAGAGAAGGGGGATCATGAAAAGAGGTTTTTCAAACTCAAAGCCGCTAAAACGGGTCTCTTCTGTATAGAGCCAGACTAAAGTGCAGTCTTCACTCAGGGACGGAGACATTTAACACTGTCAATACCCTCAAATAGAGGGGAGTGTTGATGTACTTGCACCCATTGACTGATTACACAAGCACACACACTATATGCATTTTTTCTGTTTCTCTTAACCATGCCCATCGTACAGCAGCACTCAGTGTAGATTTCAGAAAATCTTCCACCAGATTATCGTTACCATTAACACACAAACACTGCCTGGTGTCGCAAGCATTCCTCCTTCCTGGCATTTAGTGTCAGTCACTCGAAATCCTTGCAACCCTCCCACCATTCTCTTTATCTCTGACTTTGTCTGAACTTGCCCTGTATGCACTTAGATATTTCTGCCTCAGGGTGCATCAGTGAGAGTTTGAGTCTGAAAAAAAAGCAAGAGAAAGTTGTTAGCTTGATGCGGACAGGATTGGCGGTCAAACAAAGATGACGATTGAAAAGTCAGTGACGCGCAGAGGTTGTTTTTTTGCACTCTTGCTTCCACTCTCTCATAGACAAAACTAACTGCAACAATTCCACGATCAATGATGTACAGAGGTTAGTTCAATGTTCCTTCACAGTTTTTCTTTCTTATTGTCAATCAATCAATGTTTATTTATATAGCCCAATATCACAAATGTTACATTTGTCTCAGTGGTCTTCACAGTGTGTACAGAATATCAGTATGACAATACGACACCCTCTGTCCTTAGACCCTCACATCGTACAAGGAAAAACTTCCAGAGAAAACCCACAGTTTAAAGGGAAAAATGGGAGAAACCTCAGGGAGAGCAACAGAGGAGGGATCCCTCTCCCAGGACGGACAGACGTGCCATAGATCCATCCATCCATCTTCTCCCGCTTATCCGTGGTCGGGTCGCGAGGGTAGCAGTTCCAGCAGTTCCAGCAGAGAGCCCCAAACTTTCTTTTCCCTGGCGACATCAACCAGCTCTGACTGGGGGATCCCAAGGCGCTCCCAGGCCAGCGAAGAGATATAATCCCTCCACCTGGTCCTAGGTCTACCCCTTGGTCTCTTCCCAGCTGGACGTGCCTGGAACACCTCCCTAGGGAGGCGCCCAGGTGGCATCCTAACTAGGTGCCCGAACCACCTCAACTGGCTTCTTTCGACGCGAAGGAGGAGCGGCTCAACTCCGAGTCCCTCCCTGATGACCGAACTTCTCACCTTATCCCTAAGGGAGACACCAGCCACCCGGCGGAGGAAACCCATCTCGGCCGCTTGTATCCGCGATCTCGTTCTTTCGGTCATGACCCATCTTTCATGACCATAGGTGAAGGTAGGAACGAAAATGGCCCGGTAGACAGAGAGCTTTGCCTTCTGGCTCAGCTCCCTTTTCGTCACAACGGTGCGGTAAAGCGACTGCAGTACCGCTCCCGCTGCTCCGATTCTCCGGCCCATCTCACGCTCCATTGTTCCCTCACTCGAGAACAAGACCCCGAGATACTTGAACTCCTTCACTTGGGGTAAGGACTCATTCCCTACTTGGAGTGGACAGTCCATCGGTTTCCTGCTGAGAACCATGGCCTCAGATTTGGAGGTGCTGATCCTCATCCCAGCCGCTTCACACTCGGTTGCGAACCGATCCAGTGAGTGCTGAAGGTCGCAGACCGATGAAGCCATTAGAACCACATCATCTGCAAAAAGCAGTGGTGCAATCCTTAGTCCACCGAACTGCAGACCCCCTCCCCACGACTACGCCTCGAAATCCGATCCATGTATATTACAAACAGGATTGGTGACAAAGCGCAGCCCTGGCGGAGGCCAACCCTCACCGGAAATGGGTCCGACTTACTGCCGAGGACCCGGACACAGCTCTCGCTTTGGGAGTACAGAGATTGGATGGCCCTGAGTAGAGACCCCCTCACCCCATACTCCCGCAGCACCTCCCACAGTAACTCCCTGGGAACTCGTCATACGCCTTCTCCAAGTCTACAAAACACATGTAGACCGGATAAGCGTACTCCCAGGCCCCCTCCAGGATCCTTGCGAGAGTAAAAAGCTGATCCGTCGTTCCACGACCAGGACGGAATCCGCATTGTTCCTCCTCAATCTGAGGTTCGACAATCGGCCTGACCCTCCTTTCGAGTACCTTGGAGTAAACTTTCCCGGGGAGGCTGAGTAGTGTGATACCTCTGTAATTGGCACACACCCTCTGATCCCCCTTTTTAAAAAGGGGAACCACCACCCCGGTCTGCCACTCCTTCGGTACTGTTTCCGACTTCCACGCAACGTTGATGAGACGTGTCAACCATGACAGTCCCTCAACACCCAGAGCCTTCAGCATTTCCGGGCGGATCTCATCCACCCCCGGGGCTTTGCCACTGTGGAGTTGTTTGACGACCTCAGTGACCTCCCCCCGGGAGATTGGTGTTGATCCCCCGTCATACTCCAGCTCTGCCTCTAACATAGAGGGCGGAGTTGTCGGGTTCAGGAGTTCCTCAAAGTGTTCCTTCCAACGCCCTAACACTCCATCAGTTGAGGTCAACAACGTCCCATCCTTACTGTACACAGCTTTGATGGTTCCCTGCTTCCCCCTCCTGAGGTGTCGGACAGTTTTCCAGAACAACTTTGGTGCCGCCCGAAAGTCCTTCTCCATGTCTTCTCCGAACTTCTCCCACACCCGCTGCTTTGCCTCGGCCACGGATGAGGCTGCTGCCCTTCGGGCCTGTCGGTACCTTGCAACTGCCTCGGGAGTCCCCCGGGATAACAAATCCCTGAAGGCCTCCTTCTTCAGTCGGACGGCTTCCCTGACCACCGGTGTCCACCAGGAGCTTCGAGGGTTACCGCCCCTTGAGGCACCTAGGACCTTGAGACCACAGCTTCCCGCCGCGGCTTCGGCAATAGAGGCTTTGAACACCGACCACTCTGGTTCAATGTCCCCAACCTCCACAGGAATGCCCGAAAAGCTCCGCCGGAGGTGCGAGTTGAAGGCCTCCTGAACTTGGGCCTCCTCCAGACGTTCCCAGTTCACCCGAACTACACGTTTGGGCTTACCAGGTCTATCCAGAGGCTTCCCCCGCCACTCGACCCAACTCACCACCAGATGGTGATCAGTTGACAACTCCGCCCCTCTCTTTATCCGAGTGTCCAAAACATACGGCCTCAGGTCCGATGATACGATAACGAAATCGATCATGGACCTTCTGCCTAGGGTGCTCTGGTACCACGTACACTTATGAGCATCCTTATGTTCGAACATGGTGTTTGTTATGGCCAATCCATGACTAGCACAGAAGTCCAGTAACAAACCACCACTCCGGTTCAGATCAGGGGGGCCGTTCCTCCCAATCACGCCCCTCCAAGTGTCTCCATCATTGCCCACATGTGCGTTGAAGTCTCCCAGCAAGATTAAAGAGTCCCCTTCAGGAGCCCCATACAGGACTCTTTCCAGGGTCTCCAAGAAGGCCGTATACTCTGAACTGCTGTTGGGTGCATAAGCACACACAACAGTCAGAGTTTTCCCCCCCATAACCCGCAGGCGTAGGGAGGCGACCCTCTCGTCCACTGGGGTAAACTCCAACAACGAAGCACCTAACCGGGGACTTGTGAGTATCCCCACACCCGCCCGGCGCCTCACACCTTGAGCAACTCCGGAGAAGAATAGAGTCCAACCCCTATCCAGAAGTAAGGTTCCAGAGCCAACGCTGTGCGTAGAGGTGAGCCCAACCAGATCCAACTGGTACCGCTCCACCTCCCGCACAAGCTCCGGCTCCTTCCCCCCCAGAGAGGTGACGTTCCACGTCCCCAAAGCCAGCTTCTGCCGCCCGGGTCTGGTCCGTCGAGACCCTCCGCTTTCACTGCCACCCTTCTGGCAGCGCACCCGACCCCATCGTTGTTTCCCGTAGGTGGTGGGACGGAGAAGCGGAGGTGTTGCCCACGTTGCCTTTTCGGGCTGGGCCCGGCCGGGCTCCGTGGCAAGCCCGGCCACCAGACGCTCGCCGACGAGTCCTCCTTCTGGGCCTGGCTCCAGAAAGGGACCCCGGGCTTCCTCCGGGCCGGGTATCCTCACTTCTTGGTTTTTCTTTCATGAGGTCTTTTGAACCAATCTTAGTCTGGCCCCTTGCCTGAGACCAATTTGCCATGGGAGACCCTACCAGGAACACAAGGTTCCAGACAACACAGCCCCCAGGTTCATCAGGGCACACAAACCTCTCTACCACGGTAAGGTGCTGGTTCTTCAGAGAGGCAATAGATTCCGTATGTAAATCGAAAAGATAATACATTTACAACATAGGTAGTCCAAATGTTTGGAAATGCATGTGTCTATAATAAGAAGATGAATCCACGAGGATGTCAGCAATCTTGTGGGAGCCATCAGTGAAGTAGTATGGTGAGAGTCTGGCAGGACCGCAGAGACAGGTTCAGCCACGACTCGGCTCAGATCCAGTGGACACACAACCACAGCAACATGATTAGCCTCGACTCAGGATCCCGGCGTATATATGGACACAAAAAAGAGATTTGGGGGAAACTGGGTTAATTGGAACATGAGAGTACACTGGTACAAACAGCCAGAAAGACGGAGTAAGGTGCCCCCCTCAACAGTCCAAGCCTATAGCAGCTAATCTAACGTGTCTACATACATGCACTCCCTTAGGATAAGTTGAGGGGAAAGGGTAGCAAGTAAGAAGTAGGAAACAGAGGTGGAGAGGCACACACAGGGAATAAGGTCCCCATTGGAACCTGAATTTGTCAGAGGTAGGAGTGGGTCAGTGACTACGTTCCACACTCCCCGGCCGGGCTAGGTGTTCTCTGCAACCTGTTACCCTCTAATAAACCTCAAGAGGTCATAGAGGGGAAAGGTTTGGATAAAGTTTTAAATATAAGATCTAAGTTTTTAGGATTTAAGTGAAAGAGTAAGAACTAAAATGTATAGGTGAAGAGGCACAACGTATCTATGCGCTCTTATTAGATTATTTTATTTTATCACTAAGCTTTATCAAAAAGGAAGGTCTTAAGCGTACTCTTAAAAACGGATAGGCTGTCTGCCGCCCGAACACAAACTGGAAGCTGATTCCACAAATGTGGAGCTTGATAAGAAAAGGCTCTGGCTCCCATTGTACTTTTAGAGACTCTAGGAACAACCAACAACCCTGCATTCTTGGAACGCAATGCCCTAGTAGGACAGTAGGGTATAATGAGTTATTTAAGGTAAGATGGCGCCTGCCCATTAAGGGCTTTGTAGGCGAGAAGAAGAATTTTAAATTCTATCCTGTGTTCTATAGGGAGCCAGTGTAAGGCAGCCAGAACAGGAGTAATGTGGTCCCTTTTCCTAACTCTGGTTAGTACACGAGCTGCAGCATTTTGAATCAGCTGAAGCGACTTGACTGACTTCTTGGTACTCCCTGATAATAAAGAGTTACAATAATCCAGCCTTGAAGTAACAAATGCATGGACTAGTTTCTCTGCATCGTTTTGAGGCAAGATATGCCTAATTTTGGCAATGTTGCGTAGATGGAAGTAGGCGGTCCTTGAGATTGATTTTATGTGGGCGTTAAAGGATAAATCCTGATCAAATATAACACCAAGATTCCTTACAGTCTCACTGGAGGCCAAATTAATGCCATCCATAGTTAGTATATCTTTAGATAATTTGTTTCGTAGATTCTTTGGGCCGAGTACAATAACTTCAGTTTTGGTCGTGTTTAACATCAAAAAATGTAAGGTCATCCACGTTTTTAAGTCCTTGAGGCAGTCTTGAATTTTATTTAGGTGATTGGTTTCATCAGGCTTGATGGATAAATATAGTTGAGTATCATCCGCATAACAGTGAAAATGTACAGAATGATTCTGTCATGCGTCTCATTATTTTTTTGTCTAAACCCAGACTCACCAAAAGCCTTTAAGTCACAACATAATCCAGGGAATAACACAATTGTCTTCAGCGGTTATCGTTTTTTCCTTTTGGGATTTCTCTTTTCAACAAACATGTTTCATCATGACCCAAACTGCTTTTCAGACTTTTATTAAAGCCCGACTATAACAAAACTGATCCTTTTCTCAACCTGCGTTTTACATGAAGAACTTGCCTTAGGCAACATCACTCACTGTTTCTCATATAGCTGGGATATTAGTTTCATTTTCTACTTATTATCTTCTGCTCATGATCCACCTTGTTGAATCCGGACATTTCAGACCTATTCTAATTTCCAAATGTCACTTTCACTACCTCCAGCTCCTCTGAGAAATGTTTTCCCACACGCAGCGGCAGCGCCATCACACATCAACTTCTTGCTTCGCGTTGGACATCCTCCTTCGTTTGAAACTCAGATCTGAGCGTAATTGGAAGGTAGCTATTATGGCAATTACTGCAAATAGCTGAGCTGTCAGGGCGAGCTAAAAGTCTCTCTGTCCACAAGTGAGCCAGCGAGTCAGACGTCAGACCTCAATTACAGATGCTCGACCTCCCTATGGTACCAGTATGTCAGTTCTGCATAATCTCCTCTTCCATCTTCACACCCTTGGATTCTCTGCGTCTGATTTGTTTTTCCTTTTCAATCCTTTTCAACGCTCCTTCCATCATTCACCTTTAATGCACTCCACTCCCTCATCGTCCTCCTTCCCCCTATATTCAAACCTCTCTTTAATAGGAGCTGCACTGCCATTTGTAACAGTACCATACACACTGAGGTATGGCTGCATATGTTTCCAATTTCAGGCGTAATGCTTCTCTCTGTGCAATCTGACCCAATTAGCCAAAGCCTCCTGGAAATGCCCCAGTCGGCAGCCATGGTGGTAAAGAGGTAAAGGGTCAAAGGTGAGGTCATTCAAAGGGGGGGCCATACTTATGATTGTGTCACTTCCTGTCAGTCTGTCTGGCTTAGACATGCCCGGCTGTAGTGCCTAAGCTGCTGTCTAACGGACATATTTGGCACAGTTTTAGGATTGTAGAAAGAAAAAAACATTCATGGTCAAATTCAATTTCAAAGTTTACTAAAGGTCATAGAGGATGAGTGACACGGCTCGGAGCCAGACCACACGTAAACACACATGAACACCGAAGATACACACACGCACACATGTTTGCTCCGACAAACAAAACACATGCGCCTACAAGTCTCTCTGCGTAAAACTGAAATTAGTGCAAGGAATGTTCACCTTCGGGAAACGTATTGGGAGGGCGAGGGAATATGAGAGGTTCGAGCTGCGAAGCCTCATTAGTGGAATGGAGGACTTATTTAGGTAATTCAGTTTAATGCTTAATGAGAAACAGGTTAGAATGGGTGCAAAATGCAGACTGGCGTTGCATTGCATTACCTGGCAGTCTGCCCCTTTCCGGGCCTGTCTGTTTAGATGTTCTGCTACGTGCGCTGTTGGTTCAGAAGCTGGGTCATTGTCAGTTTATAAAAGCAGCTTCAGACACTGCCATGCAGCCGTCGCCATGCGCACACACACTCTGCTCGTCTTGTTTACATCATCTGCCCCGCCGATCCCTCTCCTCTTACAGCACCTCGCTCTCTCCCTCCACAGATCACCTCTCAATCACTCGTCCTCGCCTCCTTATCTGTCCCCCTCAGTGTCTCGTTACAGGACTCCATCCACCTACAGCGGCTACACTTTCATTCACTTGCCACAGAGCCCCTGCAGTCTGGATGTCCCCGGATTAGACATTCAGCCTAGATAGTGAATGATCTATTTACAGTTACGTCTTCCTTCTCGGCAACACAATCCACACCTCCTTCTGTTTTGAGTTTTTGCACTTATCCACCCCACCGACCTCCTCCGCATCCCCTTCTTCCATAAGCCATGTTTTGTCCCTTTTATTTCCAGAGGAAAAATGTTACACATTGTAAACTTTAGTCACTATACAACACCCCGCAGGATTGGATTTCAGAGGCAGACTTTGTGTTTGAACTGCTCTGACAATTAGTAGAGGATAGACTTACAGCGCACCTACTGCACAATGGAGGCACCAGCCCAATTGTACAAGCCCCTGTTCACGTCCTGCCCCTCTCCATCTGTCACCCCTGTGGGACTGTGTGTGTGTTACAGTGTGTTGCTTTGCATGTGCATGGTGGTTTGAATTTTAGGTATGCGTGCATGTATGTTTGTTAGTGAGGTGCTTGTTACTAAACCCAATTACTAAATGGCAACACTTTTCTCTCAGTACACCAATCCATTAGTGTTTTAAGCTTGAACAAATAATTAAAACACAATTAAATGCATTCAAAAGTAGGTTCAGGTATCTCAAAGGAGTCATTAAGACATTAAAAATGCTGCCTTTTGTTTCCCAAAGCGGTCTAGCTGTTATTGTTATATTTTCCTGACCCATATGTTTAGGAAATGGATTGTCTGTATTCTCTGTAACTCAAATTTGAATAGCCAAAGTATGAGAGTAGAGTTTTTATCATTCCAGGTGTAGCCTTATATCAAGCACTTATGCAATGTCAGTAAGGGACAGGGTTTTCAGGCTCATATCTTAACAAGGAGTGTAGTGTTTTATGTCGTGTTAAGTGATTTGTATTTACATAACCAATTTGCCTCAAGGTGATTGGTGCTTCATACAACCTCCACTGTTGCTCGCTTCGGATGAGGAAAGTCCCACTTCGAAAAAAAACGTACAGGAAGAGCACCAGAGGAAGGATCTCTTTTCCAGGGCCGACAGGTATGCATTTGATGTGTGTGTACAGAATGCCCAACACAAGTTACAGAGAGAGAGAAAAAGGAAATGGGGGAGGCTGATTCTCATTTAGGGTAAAGTCCGGATCCAAACATCTGTAATGTTGAACCAACCGAACATTAACTGGACAAACATGGACCACAAGAATGAGGCTTAGTAGATTGATTCAGACCAAACGGGGGCAAAGCCTGAAGTGATGAAAAAATATAATAACCTCACTAAAAGTTAGAAAGCTGAGTTTCAAATTGGGATTGAAAGGTCTCAGCAGTGTCAGACTGTCGGATGTCTGTAAAGTCACGTCGTTATATAACTTCGTATTTGACAGTTGAGAAGCAACGCTCATAAATCAATCCTGGCCTCCTCATAAAGCCCAATCATATGCTGGCATTCCTGCACAGAGTACAGACAGTTAATGTGTGAATGTATTTTGGATTCTGTTTACTGATATGTCATGGTTCATGGAAAAAGCTTGATCCATGTAAGTACAGTATGTACCATGGGCCTCAATTCTGGCCTCTCTGACTGACACTGATATCTGTCAAAGGATCCCTCAGAGAGGCTACTGTGCACACTTCTCCACTCAGTGCAGTCATAGCGCCCTCCTGTGGAAGGGAGTTTGATCACGACCCCCCCCCCACCATCAACACCATCCAATATGTCCCAAACTCCCACCCTCCCCTGTTTATGCGATACTTTTCTGAAATCAATTGAGACTAGTATTCTTATCTTTCTTCCTGCCCGAATATCAGTGAGCACAAACAGTATAAATAATTAAATAAACTGAGACCTGGGATGGAGAGCATGCTAGTAAATGAGAGGAAATGAAGGGAGGGAGGGAGGAGAGCAAGGATGAGATGGGGTTGGGGGGGCTCAGAAGACCAAGCTGTTGTAATAATCTGCAAATTTCCTCAGATGACGCAAAGACTTTGACTTTGCCTACCGTCCCCTCTTCATCTCCACATCCCTCCTCTCGTCTGTGTGTCTCTCCCGATGCCTCGCTCTCGTCGGATGGGAGACAGCGACACACAGCAGGTAAGGCTGTTTGCCTTCTGGTTGCCCCCCCCCCCCATATGCTCCCATTAATTTAAAGCTGAAAGATGATGATCGCCTATGGCAGCACTGTCAGATTCTTTAGGCTCAGGCTCTTTTTCATTGTGATCAGTCGTTATTATTGTGTTTTTTGTTGTAGAGTTAAACTATTGTTGGTTTTGGAAAGTGAACTGTCACCTCTTCAATCAGATGTGTGAACATGTGGTGGGCAGTCATATATTAACAGTTATCGGCATTGTTTGAGCATGCTGTCTGCCTTGAGGATTTTCCAAGGCGTCTTTTGGCCAAATGAGAAGATGGATTTACTGCACGGAGGAAATGAGCTGTGTGAAATGCAGTCCTGCTGTAGAGAAAAGCAATGGTGAAATTGCAGCAACAGATCAAAAAGAAAAGAAAGGAAGTGAGAGGACAAAGGCAAACGTTTATAAATAGCAGAGCTTTGTGAGGGTGAAGAGAGCAGATGTGATAGACAGTCTGTGCTTAAGGAGTTCAAACAACAGATTAATACACTCAGATTATCGTCAGCGGGAGGGGGGCGGGGGAGTGTGTGTGCATGACATGTGTGGATAGATGTAAAATCACACAAGCTCACAAATGTTATCTCTTACTCACAACCCATGTCCACCCCATCTTAAATACTTACATCACACACATACACATCTGTGTGTGTCTCAAATTGTGATGAATGCTGCTTTTCATTGTTTCATATCATTGGACATTAAGGGTCATGGCTGCAGTTGTATCTCTATTGCTGTGCAGAACATTAACATGAGTTAGTCAACATTTCATAAACTGAAAGTAATTTGATAGCTAATTGGGGCGGTGGTGGCGAAGTCGATAGGGACATGGCTTGGCAATTGGAAGGTCACCAGTTCAAGTCCCGGCAAGACCAAGTGCTACCGAGGTGTCCCTGAGCAAGGCACCGTTCCCTACACTGCTCCCCGGGCGCTGTTCAAAATGGCTGCCCACTGCTCCTAACACTAGGATGGGTCAAACGCAGAGAAACAATTTCCCCACGGGGATTAATAAAGTATATCAAAATCAAAACAAAAAAAAAATCAAAAAATTGTCATATTTTTTTAGACGATTAAATGTCAATATTTTTCTATGATTTAATATCACTGGCAAATAACTAACTTTGTGTTTTTGAATGTTGAACAGACATACAATAACTTTTCAAGATGCCACATTGAGCTCCACAAAGTTGAAATGTTTTTTTTGGAATCCCTCAATAATTAATATAATTAAATAACTCATTTAAATCACACCAGTCTTTGCTAAGAAGGTAAACATTTGTTCACACAAAAACGGTTGACAATAATAATCCAGTTTGAATTTGAAATCTGATTATCAAACGTAACTCCATTTGTACTATTTAAACAATATTGACTGACAGATGATTTAATTAACTTCATTTGAAGAACTATCGTTTTGGCCATGACATAACCAACAGGTATGTAATAGTAAAACAAATGAGTTATTTTATCTTCTGCAAGCAGCAAATACGTCATGAGGCGTTAAAGCATGCCAAGTGAGGAGGACACACATGTACCCTCCCAGTAACATCTGATGCACTGAGTCGAGTCCACTTCTGATTGACTCTGACCTTCCCTAAGAGGGTTGATGCACACAGTTGAACTGTCCTGCTGCAGTGATCTGCTAGAGCCATGCACCAGACACGTGTTTGATGGCAGCCATGCATATGTTGAAGGCATTAGGTGCCGCTCTTCTTTGAACTGCATGGATCCCCAGAGTGTGATAGAGAGAATGTGTTCATTTGCATTATTGATATTTACATATAGAGTGAATTAATTTCAACATATTGCATACTACTAATACAGTTTTGTCGAGGATAACCTCACGAAATTCTTATATTGTTTCAAGCTCTAGTTATCATTGTAAAGCTGCATTGACCATCCTCATCTCCTTCTGCTGACGAGGGGAGGATCGGGGGATGGCGGGTGAGGATTATTTCTCGATCCCTTTGCAAAGCTCACACCAAACAATCAACCCTTGGAGATAATCGTCTGAGACACAGTTACAAATTCACACACACACAAGCACAGATGCCTTTTTCTTCTTAAAATACACATGTTCTATCTTTTCATTATAATACTACTATAATATAGCCTGTAACCTCTAGATGAACTCAATTCAAAAGTCGAGTTTGTATCCACTGACAGCATTTAAACGAGAATCCCGCTATTGGTTTGTATGCTGTAAAAGCTTTCCTAGTTTTCTTGTAGTATCCAACAGTCTTTAATGATGTAAAACATTGCATTTAGTCCTAAAACCAACAATTGAACAATTCTCCTTCTCTCATTAATTTGTTTAATTCATTGATTCATAAAATCGATGAGACGCAAACAAACGGTGAAACTGCCCATCATAGCTCCCATCTTGTTTTGTTAAACTTAGAGTCCAACATCATCGATATTCAGTAAATAACATATATGACGTATCCATGCAGCAGATATTCTCCCATGAAAGTGCAAACAGAGAATGTTTCCCACTATTTTTGCTTGGAATATTACTGAAATTATAAATCGATTAGCAACATGATTGCATGCTTTGGTTTAAGTTAGATTCATAATCCTGATGTATTAATTCAATAATTTAAATTGCTAAAAGAAACATCCGACTTATTAATCGCTGTAACCATGTAATATGCTAAATAAGTACATAAAGATGACATGCAGTCTGTCAAACCACATTTATAATCTCATGTTGATTTATATCACACCTATTGAACATTACTGTAATGTCGAAGTTTAGATCAGGCAGATTGCAAGGGAGGGGGAAGGTATAGAGTTAGCCCACGTGCATCTGTTTGATGTCCTGAATCGACATCAGCGATTGGCTAGTGAGCCTGTGTCAACAGCATTTAAGCAAGCACTGAGATAGTTCCTCGTCTTCTGCTCTGATGGTACGTGTTCCTTCATCTTCATCATCTTGGGCTCATTTACAGTAATCAAAGCTTGCTCTTCAGGGAGATTTAACTCATTCTATTGACTGCCCATTTTCCTGGGAACCATGAAGAAGAAGAAGATAAGTAAGTACATTTCTGTATGTGGAGACTGATTGTGATGGTAATCACACACTACATAGGTCACCATCTACATCTGATGGATTACAAGGGTGTTTACATTGAGGACCCTGATGTTTATCCAGTCTGCTCCTCTCTAAAAGTCTCTCTGGGAGATGTTCTGTCTTGCGCCTGCATCTGGCCCATGCTACGACATCACTTCCAAACCAGCTGGAGTTACTTCCTTGTTTCTTAGCTCTGAGCTGGACTCACTTTGAAGTCCTGCTACCTTCAGCTCTCATGATCAACATGTGTTTTCTAAGCTGTCTCTTAGTGACCAGGCCTCACTTCAAAGGGGAATGCCTTCTGGTCTGCAGATCACTGGCAGACCAGCTATACCTGTGTCATGTTTCTACAAAAGCCAGGATTTACTGTAAGCGCCCTGACCAAACAATCTGAACCTGCTGGCTTTGCTGTGTTTTATTAAGGATGCTAAGCTGTAATATGATGTAATCAGGCGTATCTATAGCCAGTTGTTCCTCTCCTGGCTGTTGCTCTGATACTCTGATCAGCATCTGTTTCCTGTGTACCTATAAACTGTACTTGGGTAAGCACTTTTCAGGCAAAACATTAGAAACTAAAGAGTTGAATTAAGGCCTACAAGGTTGTAAATAGTTTCAGTTTTCCTCAGTTGAACAGAGCCACCAGGACAGCCCAGTAAGAGCTGGTTTCTAGAAGCCAGCTACATTTTGTCTTGAGACCTCTCTGACATATCCTGGAGCAGGAAACTAATCTGTCTGTTGGGAACGGAAGAGAGATTTACAGAGTAGTTTCAGGTCCCTGAGTATATCCTTGCAGCTAATACTCCTCAGCACCGCCCTCCTCACAGGACACATGCTGTTGCTTCATTATTTCAGTGCCTCCATCTGACCGACCCATAAACAAAGGTTTAATATCCAGATTTCATTGCTGGAGAGGACAACAATCATCCTTATTATTTGTCTGCTTCTAACATGTGACTAGGCTTAGATTGCTTTATACATATATATTATTTGGAAGCTCAGGATTAGCATAGCCAAAAGTGTTGTCCCAAACAATGCTAACCAGCCTGTATCATAGCTTGAATTCCTCTCAATTTCACCCACCAGGTTTTGCCTGACAGATTTACAAATCCCTATCAAACCTTAAAAGGGTATGATCCCTTTAGTGATTTAAATCTTTAAACCTTTAGTTATGATTATAAAAGAGACATTTTCCCACCTGGTGACCAAGTGACATTACCGAACAATGTTCATACTAAGAATGACTCAAGGATTGAAAAGAGGATTTGTAAAGACTATAACATTGGAACACCCTTCCCCCTCCTCTCCTCCATACTTCGTTCAACGGGGATTATATCTTTGCAATTGAAATTTAGCAGGACATTCTCCGCCCCCAAAATATACAATTTCAGATCATACTGGCAATCCGTCTTTGTGTCCAGAACGTCGACTGTTGCAGAGACTATAAAAGGGGACAGATATGGATAGAATGCTGAGCTGAAAGTGTGACAGCAGACAAACTAGTAGGTAACATCTTTGTGTTCCCACTTGTCTACTATCATTTTGTAGGCAACTATTTTTACTGTTGCATATAATACCGTTTGCTCAGATGATGAATTATAATCATGTCTGATTGCAAATGTCTCACTGAGTCAGAGTGTTTGTAAATCTGACATTCATACATCTGACAAGGATTTGGCACGGCTTCGCTGCTCTCAACATGTGTTTATATAGTGGTTGAGTCTTTCTTTGGTGTTGAAGGTGATGACTTTGCCTTGGAGGACAATTTGATTGGTTCCCTAAACTTGACCTTGTCTGATAATTAACGGTTGTCAGCTGTTTATTGGAGACCCGTCCCTTTCAAAGAAGCAATCGAGCTTTAGGGTTACTGTTAAAAGTGCAAAAGTGCAAGAATACTGTTGATATACAGTAATATACACTTTTCTGAATTTGGCTGCTGCCTTTCTGATATTCATGGTGCTGAGTTGCATTTTGACAGAAATCATACTTGAATTTCTTCAATACCAGATTATCCTTTTTAGCAATGCCAGTGCTTTGGCTTTAAGTTTGGCAATGCCGGTCAGACGCGCCACCACCCTGGTCCATACGGAAATACCTACACTACTACTGGATGGGTAGCAATGACATTTTGTACAAATATTCTTGATCCCCAGATGATAAATCTTGACTTTGGCATTCCCTGTTTTTTAACAATGTATCACCATTTTTTGTTTTTTAATGAAATATCTTTTATATTATTGGAAGGATTGCTGTGAAGTAGGGTGTAGATATTCAAGTTGCCTAAAGGATCAATTCTAATGATTTTACCCAGGGGTGTCCACACTTTTTTCACAGAGGAAAAAATATACGAAGGGCTGGGCCGCTCACTAGAGGTATATTGCCTCATAAGTTATATATTAGAGAAATCAATCAAATGTAGGTAAATGATGGACCACACAGTTCTCCGTAGGGTTTCATTTATTGTGTTGGCAGCTCATCCCTTAAGACAGGAGGCTCAGATTGCTTATAATAAGAGGAAATATGAAGGGTATATTTCGAGGTTGTTATGTAAATGTATTATTGTGCTTTTTTTCTTATCAACTAATATTTGTTTGAAAATGTTTTCAACTTTAATTAACTGAATTTATTTGAAAATAAGTTAAGTTAACACATGAATACTGTGTTATATATTTGAACATATATATTTAAGAAGTACAATAGTAGATGTTTAATTTGTGGGCTATATTTCATTATACTTTTAGAATTGGCTGAGGACTGATTTAAAAAATGGTCCGCGGGCCATATTTGGCCCCCCGGGCCATAGTTTGGACACCCCTGATTTTACCAATCGCTTGAATTTGATTTAGTTGCCCCAGCCTGACAAAACTTTCCTAGACAATGTATAGTATTTGGAACATGGCAACATAAAAAGTTTGTCAGTATGTTGGTTTGTGAATTGCAAATAATGACATTGCAATTAGAAAATTATGGCATGCTAACACACAAAAACCAAGAGGTTCTACACGGTAAATATTATACCTGCTACACAGCAGTGGGAAAGCGTATTAGTAACTATAACTTAACACAGCTGCTGCTTACATTAGAATCATAATTGGTTGCAATGACTCGGCCGAAGGGCATTGCAACCAAGCCAACAGACTTCCAGTAATAAGAATGTGCTCGTTCATACTTGTGGCTGGGTGGCATGTTTTGGATAAACCTACAGAAAGAAAGAAAAAACAACTGCCCTTCTTCTATTACACAGTTTCACCTGCAGCACAAACAACATCATCGTCTTTCACATCAATTCTCTTTCGCTCCATCCCGTTTACATGAGTGCTATATTCTGCTAGTGGTTGAAGTCACAGTCGTGACAGAACACAATTCATGTGAAGGAGTCTTGACTCAATCCAGACGCTGTGTCGGTTGTTGTCCATTATCACAGTAAATAAACAATCAATTGATCTAACCAACACATTGTGTTCCTGATCCTGTACCCTACACCGGTTGGGTCGGGCTGAACCAGTGATAGTCTTGTTCCTTCTTAAAGTCTGCTATTATGGATTTATCTAATAAGTAACTTTCACTTAGACCTGTCAGTCAAAAATGTTTAAACAGCCAGGGGCAACATCTCACGACTCCTAATAGGCCCATTATTTACCTGATTCATTGGCTATATATATTCCATTATCAGCAAAGTACATAATATTGTCTAGTATTTACATTCCTGCTGTTTCCTTTTAGAGGACTATAATATATTACATCTCTTGAGTTATTTCTTCATGTCCTGTTTACCATTGCCTTCTGTGTTTGCATTGCCTGCCGTCATGCTTATTCACTTCCTTTAGGAACCTAAACCAAATGCTGCAAGGACATGTGAGTGAGTGGTAGTTATACCCAGTTGTCCCTCATCCACCTTTCAGAGCAGAATCAGCCAGCCAAAATGGCAACAATTTAGATCATCAATAACTGCAACCAATACTAAATAAGCAAAGAAGTCTTTAAACAATGCAATTGATAAATCAGCCAGAGAAGGGTGCATTATTTAACCAACACTGAATACTTTGCAGGCCTGCATGTGTAATGATGTTGAAGCACATACCCTTCCACTGTCTCCACAGACAGGATGACGAACCAGTCGAAAGCCAACCAGTCCAACACAAGCAAGAAGGAGAAAGAAGAAAGCCAGCGAGATGACAACACAGACGTTGCATATAAAGATGCAGGCCACTGCAGCCGCAACACCCACAACCTGCTGCTGGGACTCACTATTCTGGGTATGCTTGGACTCAGAACCGTACTTTACATTATTTTGTGTTAAAATGCGGCACATCTTCACCAGCTTGTGAAAGTTGAATTGTAGTTGCTAAAGATAGTTTGAAAGTTAAGAAACAATACCTCCTACCAGCTTTTTGTTCACATATGTTACCATCTCATATTTAATTAAATTTCAGTGCAGTTTAAAGTTGTTGAAAAAAGCAGAATATGCACTCAGAGATATAGATATACAGACTCATTTTTCCAATAGGCATATTTGGCTCGTTTCTGTGTTTTGCCTCTGTAAACACTTTGGTATGTTTCTGCATAGTTGTATGCTTTGTCAAAAAAAGACTGCTGCAAAGTGGAGAAGAATGTTATTTTTGTCTGTCATTTGTCACCAAGAATTGAACCCAAATTTAAACCTGTTTACATTACAGTGAAAGTTATCATTAGTCAGAGGACTCTTACATTTCAAATATTAAACAGTTTTCTTTTGGGGGGGGGGGGAAGAAAAGTTGAGCAGTAGATTTACTTGAAACTAAGAAAGGGTCTATCAATATGTGGTTTATAAAGACAAAGTTGTAAAAATTACTCATCTTGGCTGTTTCTTTGCATAATGTTTTGTATACACAGTAGCAACTTAAAAAAAATAAATGTTGTATATTATGATGATTTTAATAGCTATGTATTTTTGGTCCAAATAAATCAATCTTATCCTGCTCTCAACAACATTATATGTTTCCTCCCCTCCTATCGTCTACTCTCTTTCCCTTCTCTCCTCTCTATTTCCTGCCTTCGTTTCTTATTCCCCTCCTCTATTCTCTGCCTCCCCCATATCCTCTCCTCCCTTCTCTTCTCCGCTCCGTTCCTTTACATCCTCTCCTTTTCTCCTACTCCCCTTCTCTCCTCTACTATTTTTTCATCTCCTCAGGTGTTGTCTTGGGATCGTTGTTTGGGACGCTGTTGCGGTACATGAGTGTGAAGGACTATGCTGCCCTCACTATGATTTCCTTCCCTGGAGATATCCTCATGAGGATGCTGAAGATGCTCATCCTGCCTCTAATCATTTCCAGTCTCATCACAGGTGAGAATGGAATGTTTTTACCTTACCTTACCAATCTTTGACAATGTTAAAGGATACCCAAGCAATAGACTCTGGGAACATGGGACACTGTTATCCAGGGGCGCCGGAAGGGGGTGAAACGTTAGGACGCTTCTAAGGGCCCGTGACTGACAGGGGCCCAAACTATTTTAGAACATTAATAAAAAAATGTTTAAGTAACCATTGTGATATATTTTCATGGGGCCCAAAATAACACAGAAATAAGTATCTTACACAAACAATGTTAACTAACTGGGACAATTAAGGACAATAGTGCACACGAGTAACATGGTTTGTACCTGATGAGAGTAAACCCTGATGATGATCTGTCTCTTTAAGGACTGGCTGGTCTAGATGCCCGCTCCAGTGGCCGGATGGGAAGTAGAGCCATGTTGTACTACATGACCACCACTGTGATCGCTGCCATCCTTGGGGTCATCCTGGTGTTGAGTATCCACCCGGGGAACCCAAAACTAAGGGGGGGTGGCGCCACAACCTCCTCAGTCCAGAAGAACCCGGAGGTCAGCAGTCTGGACGCCTTCCTCGACCTGCTCAGAAACATGTTTCCTGAGAACCTCGTGCAGGCCTGCTTCCAACAGGTAGCCTCAGCTTCTGAAATGAGTCTCAAACGGTTTTCCTACTCTCGCTCTTTATTTGTGAGCGCACACATCAAAGTAAGAATGTAACAGATATAGGATACAATGGTTAAGTTGGCAAATACTGGCACAGCACAATTGTACTTCTTGCTATTAATACTGTAATGGATTTTACTTCATTCATGATCAAACACAAATACATTGACATTCACTTTAATTTCGAGTAATGCTAAATGTTAATGATCCATTATTATATTTAGTTTTTTAAGCAGTTGACAAAAACGATCCCACCACAACGTGTAGTAGTTGTTATGAGGCATACCTTCTTGAAAAATGGTGGGAAATTATCATAATTATATATATTATATGCAACATTCCTATACTTGCTTTGCATTAGTTTCGATTAGAAATACCTGCTTATGTGAACCTGAAAAGGTTGGTCTATAAAAAGTATTGACTGAGCAGTCTCACAAAATAAAAAACAACAACAGAGATGTAAACAACCTGTGATTCTGCCTGTGTCAGGAGTGAATCAGAGCATGATTTGACACAATTAGTGTTGATTTATAACCAAATAGCAATTTATTTGTACATGTTACAGAAGTGTAACCTTTAAAGTGTAAAGATTACCTTGTTACATAATGTCATTACAAGTAAAGCCCCTCAAATTACCGTCAGATTTAAGTCAACATTGGAGGTACTTATATTTTCATACAAATATATATTTTACTGTAGTTTAAAGGTGGGGTAGGTAATTTTGGAGAAACCAGCTTGAGTGCGCTACAATTTGAAAATACACGCCCGGAAAAAATCTGCCACTTCCTCACAGAGCCCCTCCTCCAACTCACACGAACGCGCACATGACCAATGAGGGCACGAGATAAGTGTGTGCACAGATGGAAGGCTGACAGGCAGGTAGACCACAGATGATTGGTCGTGCTTTTTACAGTACTACGGCTTCCACAGATGACGTTTTTTAATGGATTTGTTCTTGTTAAAGCACTTAAGATATTCATTGCTATCGGGATGTTAAGAGCATTCCATGGAATATAACAAAAAGTGTATCTCGAGCCGGTTTCTCAAACTTACCTACCCCACCTTTAAATAAAAAAGCAAGATAACAAAGATATCATGTTTGGCTCACGTAGAGAATATGGCATTTTTTGGGACATTTTGTATATCTAACTGGTAATTCAATAAATGATTTCTACATTATAGAATGACACACATAAGCATAGCTTGAAGTGCTTAAATGATGAGGTTATATAAAAAACAATTGCAAAAAGTGAATTGTCGCATATGATCCATTTAGTTTTGAACACCAGCTAAAAACAGGTTTACTGTCTGAATACCCAGTTACATTAAAGGTTTGTTGGGTGATGGTGGACAGGACAGGGCTACTGTTCATCCATGCTGATCATTTTAATACGGTAATCCAAGTCTCAATCATGATGCGACTTCTTCTGTCTAAATATACCCCCCCCCCCCCTATTCTGTGTGTGGGTCTGAATGATTACAAGTGGTTGTCTGTGTTGGACTGGGTGAGGGTCAGCCCTTCTGCTACTGCTAATCTCTTTGCATCTGTAATGCTACATCTGTATTCACCACTGTAAGGCATCTGCTGGTGGACAGGGAGCACTGCTGAGCACCAGCTTATAGACTTCTTCTTCTCCCTGAAGTCATTTCAGTGTTCTCCCTTTTTCGTTCTTCCTCTCCTTTCTGTCTGCATCTCTGTTTTACTGCATCTTTTGTTTGTACTCATTGGGGATTCATTAAAGTCATAAAAGGCATAATAGCTTTTGCAGGAAGGAATCGTCTTTCCCCTTTTAACCTTCTTTTCTTTGTAGTCTTTATTTGAGGATCTCTTGTTCCCTGTTTTGGCTTTTTCTATAAACACAAATCTGAGTGTGTTGTGCCGCTGCCAAACTTTCATTCACTCACAAAATATTGGTTAGGAAATCAGGGTTTTTGTGAAATTGAGTTTGTGTTGATTTAATTACATTTGAAACCTCTGATCGATCTGAATGTGGTTCTGCCTCCAGGTTCAAACGGTGCTGAAGAAGGTGCCGGTTATGGTAGAAAACCAAACGGAGCCCATCATTGAGAACAGGAAGAAACTGGAGTACAAATGGGGCATGAACGTCCTCGGTGAGAGGATGATTGAACTCCTACCAACTTCTTCTTTCAATTGTTTAATTTGACTGATGTTTGCTGATTTGCATTGAGAGCTGCTCCTAACATGCTGCGTTGTGTCTTCCTCAGGCTTGATCGGCTTCTTCATCACCTTTGGGATCTGCATGGGCAGGATGGGCGAGCGAGGGAGGGTCATGTGCGAATTCTTCAACATCCTCAACGAGATAATCATGACGATGGTCTCCATAATCATGTGGTCAGTATTATCTCCCCCCCTGTGTGTGTTTGTGTGCGCCCTTCTGCCAGCATGCACAACATGTGTCTCTGTTTTCGTTAGTGAGGGCCAACGGCTGCGTTGCTTTGACATTCTGGAAATACCACACACAGAGGTTAGTGACAATGATGGATAACGCATACACGAAACATGTTGTTGGAACGAGAGGAAGTGTCAGATATTTAAGTCAGAAGAAAAGAAAAAGGAAGAGAAAAAGGAGAAGGGTGTTAGTGAAGGACACGGACAGATGGACAGCCAGAAAGAAAGAGAAGTCTTCATTGGCACATGCTGTAGTCCGTGGTATGCTGGGGAGTAGCAGGAGCCGGGGCCCGGAGCAATGTTGTGGGCTCCCAGGGGAGACGGGGTGGAAGATCTCCAAACTGTAATGGATCCACCGTCGGCAGAGGAGCCACTTGGCAGCAGAGCTGAGGGTGGGAGGGGCGGCTGGACGAGGAAGGATGCATGTTAGAGCATGTCTTCTGAAAGCAGTGCTCGTCTTGACGCTTCACAGGACACTCAGATAGAGAGCTTAGTGGCACTCAGCGCCGGGGAGGGAGAGGGGGAGCAGGGTAGGCGGTTGGAAGAGAAACAGCAGGATGCTTGTGTTGCAGCTCTCCTAGGCCATTTACATGTGCAGCTGGACACCAAAGGAATTGTGTCCTTGTTCGTATCACTCACGTAGTATAAACAGATTACTCACAAGCCTATGGAGCTTGCCAAACACAGAGTCCAGTGTATACAAAAACACGTATCATACAAGGAACACATCCATCAAATCTATACACGGCATACTCCCCCAAACAACTGTCACTGAATGCCAGGCTCGGGGTTCAGCACGCAGCTGACCTGGGGGAGAGCAGGCCACTGTCGGGATGGGACCTCTATTGACTTAAAGGGGAACTCCGCTTTATTCAAACGTCCCACTGCGCTCTGGAGTCAGGAAGGGGAGCAACTGTGTCATGTGTTTCCAACGTTAAAAGTGTTCCTTTGACAGTGAATAAAGATGCATCAAGTGTTGTCTCTACCTGACCAATGGATTTACTTGGGGGGGTTAAACTTCGACGGGGTTAAGCTATAAATGCATCCATGTGCCAGGCAACATTTTTTTTTATATTGAGCCTTCAAAAAGTCATAAAATGGTTAAACTCGTTAAAAAAAAAGAAAACATAAATATTTTATAAGTAAGGATGCTAAATTAGCAGTCAGCCTTACAAATAATACAACATCAATCATAACAAAACGTCAATCATTTCAGGTGTGTTTTCTTCACTTTGTGTTTAGGTACTCTCCTGTCGGCATTGCCTCCCTGATTGCGGGGAAGATTGCGGCCATCGGAGACCTGGAGATGGTTGCCAGGCAGCTGGGCATGTACATGGTGACCGTCATCGTGGGCCTGGTGATCCACGGCGGCTTGATCCTACCTGCTATATTCTTCGCTATCACTAGAAAAAACCCCATCACTTTCTACTCTGGAATCTTCCAGGCTTGGATCACGGCTCTGGGCACTGCCAGCAGGTAGGACATCCTGCAGCAAGCGTGCGTTTGTCTGTGAGGAAGTTCTCTGTTTGTGCATGTGTTAGCGACATATGTGTCACATATTTCTTTTACAACATCTTTTCCTTGACAGCTGCCGTACTTTTTCTGTGAATGAATGGCCTAGCCCGCAACTCGCTTTCAGCTATTTGGGTTGAATCTGAAACGGCTGAAGGCAAAACGTTGTATTTACACAGACAAACCAGGACAGATACATGTGTGTAAGCACAGGCTATCATAGACAAGTCCATGTCAGACAGATTCTGTGTTGTAAATGTCTAAGCCTTCGGATTAGTCCTCACCAGCCAAACTGGCCCCGCTGTATCCTGCCTGGCTCGGCTTGGCTCGGCTTGCCTGGGAGTCTGAACGCTGCTGAACCAACTGTCATTTTGGCACATTACTGAGGCTCTAGTGAATATGGATAATCCTATCAACGTTTTCTGTAATGATATTATGACCCGAGCCTAGCAGGGACAGGAATCAAATTCCTTTCATTCGCATGTCACAGGACTGCAACAGTGGCTGGCACCAGCTGTTAGGAGGAGGCTGTCAGCCCACTCATATTTCCACCTTGTGTCTCTACCCTAACTTCACCCCCTCACCTCCCTCCTCACCTCTGCACTTCTGTCACCACCTGTCTACATATTTGATATCCTTAAGCAGACACTCTGCTCCTCTTCTTTGTACATCTGCACCTTTTTTTTTCTAACTTGGCATCTTGTGTGGCCTTCTTCTCTCAGTGCGGGAACGTTACCCGTCACCTTCCGCTGCCTGGAGGAAAATCTGAAGATTGACAAGCGTGTGACTCGTTTTGTGCTGCCCATCGGCGCCACCATTAACATGGACGGCACTGCGCTGTATGAGGCTGTGGCAGCCATCTTTATTGCCCAGATGAATGACATCTCTCTGGATACGGGACAGATCATCACTGTCAGGTGAGACACATGTTGGATGTCCTTCACACACATGCCTTATGTTGTTTTCGTTTTGACTAGGAACTTCGTTTTATTTAAACTTCTGTTTATTTAAGTTTTCAGGACAAACATGGATCAGGGTTTCAGTTTTTAAGTTTCAAAGCGTAATATAAATACCTTTGTACATACTTTCCCCCATTTAGGATATGAATGTAAAAATGAAACCTCCAATGTCAAATTCTAAAGTCTCTATAGGAAACATCGAAAAAGCAACAAAAACCAAAAAAAGATTTCTGGATGACCAAAGATTTTTCAGCCACAGAAATCTTTACATCTGGTCAGGTTAACAACAGGATTTTCTTTTCTTTTCAAAACAAACATTATATGTATTTAACTATTACAAGTGAATGTGTATAAAGAAGATACATAATGCATTGCCGTTATCGTACAAGTCCAGTTCGAAGTTTTTATTTATTTTGTTAAGTCGAGTCTAAAGTCATCAAATTTAGGACGTTGAGTCCGATTCGAGTCAAGTCATGTGACTCCAGTCCCCGGCTCTGGATCTTGCTGCTGGTCACTTCGTTTTTCCAGGGGTTGAGGCCCATAAATGTCCTGAACACAGTAAAGTAACATAATATGGGCAGAGTCCAGGTAGATGCACAGACAGGCCCATATTTCTAGTGAGTAATAAGTGATGATTGAAAGGGTTTATCTTTTGCGTCTAAGTAGTTTAGGACAATTTGAAGTTCTGATGATTAATTCTGTTGATTTTAAAGGGCAACAAGATGTGTAAATCCAAGTTTCATTGCAACATTCCTGTGTAAACAAAATCCCCAACGCATTTTCATATGACTTGCACCAGTTTGAGACATTGTAATTAATCTAACAATATGCAGGGATGGAAGACAGCTTCAAACTAAAGCAGTAAGAAAGTAAGACATTCCCATTTTTGAGGTTTCAGCAAAACATTTATGTCTGATTGGAACCAGACTTTTTGCGGTGGGGGTCTGTAAATGATGCCTCGCTCTTAGATCAACCAAATTCCAAAATTATTTTATTTTAAGGAATTTTGTTTCATCAGTGGTGGTATATTATAAATCTTCTGTCTCTAAAACGTGATGTTAATTAGCACGGTTTGTCATAAAGGATTAAGATGTAAGGCAGAGCACAAATGAAGATGCAACACACGTCGCAGTTTGGAGCCGAGTCCAAACAGGCCTGCAGTCACATCTGGGGCCAACGTGAACTCATAATTCCTCTAATTGCAAACATGTCACAACATGCAACATTCTTCTTCTTTTCTTTGATTAAAACATGAAAAAAGTGAGAAAACATGAAGACATTTGTTGTCTTTTTTGGTAATCACCCTCTTTCTTATTCAGATCCCGCTTTCATCCAAGCATTGCAGGAACGATGTAATCGAATTAACACATTTGAATCCCGGGTTCGAGCTGTTTGACCAACATAACCACAAGATTAAACCACACATTACACACTCTGCCAAACCTGAAATTAGACATTTCAGATTTAATTGTTTTAATTTTGACAAAATATGAAACAACTCACATTCTGTATGTAATGGAGAGCATTGAAAAATATATACTATAATGTTAAAGTAACCTTTTACTAAATCTATTTTACCCTTTAATAATCCTATAGATTATAACTGTGCTGGCATGTGTCTTTAAAACAATAATACTATAATGAATAAAAGGATTGTGCTTTTCAACCACTTTTTCTAAGAAGAATATAAGAAGGATATCCTGTAGAATCTCCAAAGTTCTGAACATATGATTGTGGATTCTATTTAAATAAGGTTTTTAAGCTAACACTTTTTTTCTCACATCAATTTAGTTCTATTTGTGCTTCTTTTAAGTTATAAATGATCAACACCACAACAACTGGGCTGTGCGGTTATCAGCATAACATAAATACACAAAACTATGAAACATGAAATGAATTTGCAACACATTATGGATTGCTAGTTTGTTGATTAATACCATAACACATAATGTCAGCAGGGTTTGGGAACTACATAACACTTTTAAATCTTGTTAGCAAAGGATTTGCAATTTGAAATTGTATTATTTTTCCTACTAAAACTGTTGACACCGATTCTTAGGTTTGTGTTTTCAGACAAAAAACATCCACATAAACAAATCATCTGTTGACACAGATGTGTTGGTGACTTTCACTGTCAGTGACTGTGTTCAGGGGACAGCCTCACTAGAGAGCACAGCACAGCACCTCTCAGATCCCTTCAGGGCTCTGACACACTGGGTTAATTGGAGTAATAGTGTGTATTGGCAGACATTCAACTGACTCAGCATACAGTATTGAGTCAGCAGTGAAGGAAGTTGCTGAAAAGCAATTACAGAATTAATGATTTCCAGCACAAAGTCTGGCATTTTTTATTCAACAGCTTCACCATGGGCGGATAATGTTGTTCTGGTTTGATTCTGTCGCAATGCCTGCTTTAGATTTTTTTTTACTACACACTAAAAAGGATGATGAGTAACCAATCATTTTCTGTCACGCAGACACAGAACAACTGCACGCATGTTGGTTTCCTGCATTCTCTGTGGTGTGCTCCAGCTCAGCATCTGAATCAAAAAATGTTGGTCAATGTTTAACGACTAAACTACCCATTTTTTTTCTTCTTCTTCCTCCCCAGTATGACTGCCACCCTGGCCAGTGTGGGGGCTGCCAGTATTCCCAGTGCTGGGCTGGTTACCATGCTGCTGATCCTGACCGCTGTGGGGCTGCCGACTCAGGATATCAGTCTGCTCATCGCTGTCGACTGGCTGCTGTGAGTCAGGTGTCGGAAATGTTGGGAGTGTATAAGCGTGTGTCAATAACAGGAGAAATGACAGCTCTGCTCCAGTGCTATTTCAGGTTTAGTTAGCAGCATTTGTGAGAAACGTTAAAGGGTTTTGGCTTTTCAGCTTATGGTGGCTCTCTGCTTTTCCCCCCGCTGACAATGTTACTGTTCATCTACCCAGTGACAGATTGCGTACCTCCATCAATGTGGTGGGCGATTCGATTGGCGCGGGGATCGTGGACCACTTGTCCAAGGCGGAGCTCGCCGAAATTGACGCAGCAGAAATGCTACTGCTCCATCCAGAGGAGGAGCTCGATTTCATCCCTCCTCCACCGATTCTGACAGAGATTGACCTGATCGACCCTTTCAAACCGCCCAATCTGCCCCCTCGCTCCCCTCGCCCTCCCAAACAAAACAACCACGGCCCCGCTCTGTCCCAGTCCCAGTCCATGAATTACTCACCTTCCCGTTCTGTCCGATCTCCGTCCCCGCGCTCCATCCGCTCTCCCTCTCCGCGCTCTCCCTCTCCGCGCTCCGTCTGCTCCCACTCCCCCCGACCTTTCCGTACTCATTCACCACGCCTTCCCCGCAGGACGGAGGCGGGCTACTGCGCCCTGCCCAGCCATGACAACCAGGTAACTACCAACAAACTGCTACTGTTTTTAATGCTGCAGAGTATATGTTCATCTGTGATTCAATTATAATTTGATTATTTAAATTAGCCTTTTCTGGATTTTGGCCTTAGTTGAAGAACATGCATTAAACTCACACAAATCACCACATGTCCTCGTCTGTACTGTACGTGGGTTATTATTATGTTACAGTGTTAATAAGCAGTTCAACACTTAACATCAACACTATAGAGCAAATGATTAAACGAGAAAATCATCTGCAAATTCGGTTGATTATGAAAATAATCAATTGTTTGCAGTCAGACGTATTATTTAAGATGTTTACCTTAATTACGTCAGACTGTTAATTTAGTTAACTAGATAAATTATAAAATAATGGATGGATGGTTTCTAACTGTGGGTTTTCTTCGGAAGTTTTTCCTTGTACGATGTGAGGGTCTAAGGACAGAGGGTGTCGTATTGTCATACTGATATTCTGTACAAACTGTGAAGACCACTGAGACAAATGTAACATTTGTGATATTGGGCTATATAAATAAACATTGATTGATTGATTGATTGATTGATTGATTGATTGATTGATTGATTGATTGATTGATTGATTGATTAAGTCAAGATAACTTGATAGCTTAATTTGTTCACTCCCATAAACAAATTAAGCTATATCAAGTTTATACTTTGTGCTTATATCTTTAAAAATGGGTAATCTAGAAGACAGGAAGTTTAACATTTTGATTTCAGGTAGATATTTGTAGATAGTTTGTTCAAATATTAGAGTATTTTTGCTTAACATTGGTAACATAGTACGTTTTAGCATGGAGCACCAGAGTCAGCGATCTACCAGAGATAAAAGGAAGATGTATTTTTCTGTTATCAAATCTGTCCAGACCGTGTTGTATTTCTTTAACATTTAGCACATGTACATGTATACAATTCACTTTTCACTCAGTAGAGTCTACATGATCTCATTGTGTCTCTTTGCCCTCTCAGGTTCCCACAATGCATCGGACCTACAGAGAGAGAGAGAGGGAACGGGATCGCTTGAGGCGAGAGAGTGAAACCGAAGAGGACGAGGAGAGAGAGAGGGTTTTGGGTGAAGTGAGCGACGGCGAGGAGAGCGATGACACTGCTTATGACCGGAGGCACGCCATGCCGACCAGCGACCTGCCATGATTGGATTTTTACTTCCACAAAGCCCCCCCATCAATTAGTTTCTGTTTTATGACTGGACAGTAGACTTCTGGCTGGTTACATTGCTACTTCTTAGATGTATTTTGAGTTCTCTGCTCTTCATTAGCAGAACTGTTGGATAAGTTATCAACAAGCTCCCTTTGAGCTTAAAACAGGTAGATATTAAAATGTTGAGAAGGCCCATAAAACCAGGTCTGAGACTTTTGCTCTTTAGCAAATTAAATGGAGAGTTCTTTCCCTTTTACTTGTGTCTCCATTCCTGTCTTGATTTGTCATCTCATAACCAAACTTAAAATGCTCCTGTATGTCTGAACTTCCTTAAATGCGCTTGATAGGAGAAAAAAATCTGCTCTCGACTAGAAGAGTGTCCCGGTGTTACCAGCCTTTAACGCACATCAGTGAGTTTTTACAGTAGATCATCTTTTACCATCTTTCTCTTCAACTTTTATTTCCCTGGCAGAAGTGGGAATTATTTAAATCAAAGGAATAGTTTTACATTTTGAGAAAAACACTGTTTTACAAAGGCAAAAAAACTGATGTAAGACTTATTTGTTCCTAATCTCTGTCGCGAAACCCACCTACCAACATCTCTTAAACTCACTATGTTTCATGCCAAATCTTGTTTGTTTAGTCCCTAAAGAAGGATACGACTGTTACAAACTAGGCGTCAATGGGTTCCATAGAAGAAATAGATTAGCGCATAATACATTTTGTGGTAGAAATTTAAAAATGTTACACTGGATTAAACAAACCAGACATGACGTGTTAGTTGGTGAGCTTAATATATGGTAGTAGGCTGATTTTGTCACCCCTGGACAAAGCAAGGCTTTTCTCCTCTATTTTAACTGCTGGCTGTAGTTTCATATTTATCATACAGACACGAGAGAGGAAATGTCTAATTATTTCTTTAAATTACCTCGATAATACCAACTGGTTCATCTAAAGAGATATACAACCAGCAGACATTATTTTTATAAATCTTTACCTTCTTGCATTTTCTTCCTTGGTGCTCTTCTTGCACATCACCTATTACCTTGATGTTAATATTGTATTTTTATTGTTGTGGTCTGGTCTCTGAAATGACAAGTAATAGGCAAGATGCTGTTTGGATTTTGTTGTTATTTGAATTTACTAGTTTTAATCTTGTTTCATTATTTTTAATTGCTGTAAAATAACGTCATCAGTCTCTTCCTCCCCACTGAGCATCTCATTTTCATTTTAAGTTCTGCCTCCCACCATCCTTGAGTCTTAACTCAGATTCACAGGTCCAGCTCGTGTGTATATTGTAGGTAATAAAATCCGAGAGATTTATTTAAGATTACTACAATTCCTTTGTGTTTTTCTCTTCTGCTTAAGTAACTTTGTTCAATCTGCGGAGGGATTTATATTCGAAAGGGGACACACGTCAGTGTTTGGTGACTAAGACGCAGGAACAATCCTGCTGACAATATATTATTGGATGGGAAAGTTGCAACAGACACACATGCACACATTTCCCACGAAGCTGCGCTTACAGTACATGTTAATGAGACAAAGACACACAGAGATACCAACACACTTAATCCTCTCAAAGAAGAGTTAGAGATGGGCGAGGCAGAGTGAGGGATGGGAGAGGAATCGGAGGGCGGCAGATGGCCAGAAAGACGTCAATCCTTTTCATTCTTCCCAGACAGCATAAGGGCACTGTGAGTAATTGCAAACAGGACTGACGTTAGCTTCGGGTCCCCGCACGTCAGAGAGGAGAGCCAAGTTAGGTGGAGGCAGAGGTGAAGTCCTGCAGGTCAGCAGAGATCCGTAAATACGACAATGTGTGGAGGTTTGTCTGAACATTCCTGAAATTCAAATTTGAGATGATGTTCAGATGGATCAATGGAGCGCAGCACTAATCTGACCTGTAGCATGAGAGAGAGCTGCAACACATGACGGGAGGAGATCGCACCATCTGAGGCAGCAGGGGTCAGCAATTTAATCACTGCAGGCAGCCATCAGCATCGAGACAAGAGTGTGCATGTCCAAGTGTGTGTTTGTGCCGGTTTGGGTTTATAAGGAGCCTCATCTGCTCCGACCCGAGGCCTGTTGTCTCTATTTTAGCGGAACGCAAACATATTCCTGAGAAATGTGTTAATTGTATTGCCAACAATGAACGTTTTTGACCAAAACTGTTAATGATTACGTTTCAGCGCTACTAACGATGTCCTTTATAGCTTAATCTGACAATTGTTTCCTCAATAATCATTTGACCTATTACAAATGTGAAAATAATGAAAAAGATAATTTCAAGCAATATTAATCAGAGAAAGTCAGTAAATCCTCAGAACTGAGAAGATGACCATAAGATTTGTAGCATTTCTGATTAGAAAATTGCCAATGGCTTAAGTGCATTATGGTATTAACATGTTTGTTTTAGAATGTAAGTGGAAAACCTACATTTTAAACTAGGTTAATTACGGAGCATAATGTTTTACTCATGAAGGTAGAGTTAATTAAACATGACGTCAAATACCTGATGTAATCACATGAGTTTCATCTGCAACTATTTGATTTTGTAAGTCTATAATAACTTAGTCAAATTAATTTTTGTATAACATGGAATGAAAACAACATAATGTGATCATATATCATGAAAAAAAAACAATCATTTCAAGAAGAAAAATGTCACATTTGGTTACTTTGAAGTCTTTCATGTTACATGACTGACTGTTAATTAAATCCAGTGGCAGCAGCAGTGACACAGATGTCCTGGTTTTAGAACACAGTCTGACATCTAGAGGCAGGATCACTCATGACACGAACCATAGTGCAATATACATATGACCTATAGACGATCTGTACTATTCAATATCTTTTCTGTTTTACTGACAGGAACTGAGATGTAAAGTATCCAGCATGTCTTCCCTCTGATACTCCTTTTACATGCCTCATCTCACGCTGATTTAACATGTGTTTACATTTGAGCACACATCATCACATTCTCCCCGAGTCACTGCACAAAGTCATGTGGAAGGAATTCAGAAATTCATGACATGGGTGAATCACATGTGGTCTTTATTAAATAAGTGAGACATCCTATATATACATATCCTCATCCACATCCACACTGTAAAAATCACTCACTTATAAAATTATGTTATATAACCACTTTGGCTTTTTAAGGTAAAACTCTATACAACATCATTTAGAAAAAAACATGTATCTCCTTACATCGTTTAGTTTTTTGGCTGCAATTGCAATTCTTTAGTTAAAGGTAACAAACACACAGAATTCACAAAGAAAAGTATCAAAAACTTCCAAAATGTCTCTGCTGGTTTATCCACATTATCATTCATCCATAAGCTTTATTGCAGAACACCATTTCGTATTGTCATGCCTTCCACCACGGTGCGCAGCAAAGTATGCCTACAAATAAATAAAAATTGAGATACAGATGGACAACATAAAGGATTACTACAAAGAACTGGTCTGAACTGGTCTCTTTTTTCACTCAGAGGCACAAACATCATAGATTTGATGTTATAACAAGTAGTAAGCCAGTTATATTAAGATAATGCAAGCTCTGCTCTGTATTTGGAGCTCTCTTGGGAGTCTGAGCAGCAACTATGAACTCTGATGGAACAACTAACCCCTTACTAATTCACAGATAAATAAATACTTTTTCTAAATCAAAAATATTTTAAAACACATAAGGAAGAGATAGGTGTGGTCTAGCGAGTTGGCAGAAGTGTATTTAAATAACCAAGAGGTGTCAGGGGTGTTGTAAAGGCTGAACTTTACATCTGCTTGAATGTGATTTGCTGTTAAAAGTCAGCTGATGAATCAATACATGATTGGAATCAGCTGAATGAAACTACCAACAGCCAATTTCTTAATGTACAGATGGAGAATTTTTGATATTATTAATGACTTTCAATAACCTGTATACATTGAGTATAGGACAGAGAGTTAACTGTGGCAATGAAGTTGTCATTAATGTAAAGCCGGTGAGTACTATCGCTATCGCTCAGACCATCAGAGTATAGTGTTGCTCAGAAGTCAGAAGTGTCAGCTGACCTGATATCAGTTTTCCAACCATCTCTCACGGCTGTATGTATTACACGGCTGTATGGAACATACAAACTGATTCATTCCAACTATATGAACTCTGTCACCACCACCTCCATGATGAGCGATTTCTTTGTTGTCAACATCAGCACAAGATTATTGCGTCACATTTCTACCATAACTCTGACCATTACAGGTCATAAGCAACTGTATCCCTTACTGCACATTAATCTATTAAAGAGTATGTGCACAGCAGCAGTTCAGGGCATTGCAGTTTACGGCATCAGACTAATGGATGGTTAATGGATTTCCTACATGGCACACTTTTTATTGTCCACAACAGTAATAGTGACATCAATAAACAGGGATTGTATAACATATATGTTATACTGCAACATGATAATAAGTGTTGTATGTCTCTGCAACATGTTTCTCTAAATTATATTTCCTGCCTAAAACGAGCAAGAATGCAGAGAATGTCATAAAATATTTTGTTTAGTTGATCAGTGGGTAAAATAGTTATCTAAAGAGTCTTGACATTGTCTTTAAAGGTACGTTTTGCCAAACAACCTCTAGGGTTTTAAGACGATTAACTCTGTAACAAATGCAGCTTATATCAGTACAAATCTTTGTGTACATGTTTCTTTCACTCAGAAGTATACTTCTTGATACTCTCCTTTTCTGAATTTGAAGCAGTTTGAAGTGTTTTCTCGATCAAACCTGAGTGACCAGAGGTGCTTTGAGGTAGAAGTTAAACCCTCTGCGTTCACCAGCTTCCTGTCCGTCACAGAGTCCTGCCAGGAGAGTCCCATTGAGCGGGGGATAGATAGGCCTAGTGTCCACGTACAATGGGGCATAATCTCCCTTGTGTTCTTTCTCCTCTTCCAATCCTTCCTCATCTTCTCCCTCTTCACCGTCCTCTCCCTCCCAGACGGACGTGGGGACATGGTTGTACTCGGTCGTGTCCTCACACTCATTCCCACGGTGGTAGAAATAGCTGAAGTTCGACACGATGACCGGGACTGGCAAAGATATAGTAAGCACGCCGGCGATGGCACACATGGAGCCCACCAGCTTACCGCCCACCGTCTCCGGGTACATGTCCCCATAGCCGACCGTTGTCATGGATACAACAGCCCACCAGAACGCCTCAGGGATGCTGGTGAACGATGTGTTAGGACTGTCGACCTCTGCAAAGTAGACAGCACTAGAAAAGAGTATGACTCCGATGAAGAGGAAGAAGATGAGCAGGGCGAGCTCTCTGAGGCTGGCCTTCAGCGTCTGACCCAAGATCTGGAGGCCCTTTGAGTGACGAGAGAGTTTGAAGATCCTGAAGACCCTCACCAGCCTGATGACTCTGATCAGGGCAAGGGACACGGACGGTTGCTCGGTTTTGTCCCTGGCCAGCTCTGTACCTAGGGTGACGAAATAGGGAATGATGGCGAAGAAGTCGATGGTGTTCATGACGTCCTTGAAGAAGTGCACCTTGCTCGGAGCACAGAGCAAGCGCACAACTAGTTCAAAGGAAAACCAGATGATGCAGATCGTCTCTACGATGAAGAAGGGGTCCTGGAAGGGCGTGAAGCCAGGTGGGACCAAGATGGTTTCGTTCGCTATGGTTGGGTGAGCTATGGTGGTGAATTTCTGTAAAACAAAGCATGAAGGAAAAATGGGTACCGTTGCACTTAAATATTAAAGAAGACAAAGCAGGTGCCACATATATTTTAAAATCTGCCATTTATCAGACATGCAGTGGAAGGAGAAATACTAGAATAAAGGGTCGAGGAAAGTCTATAATAAATATCTCTATGGGGACAAAGTTTACAGGAGGTAAACAAGGAAAGTTTGTCCTCAGCAGTTTCCTAGTATGACAGCTGTCATCAGGATCTGATCAGTGAGATCTGTGATACTGTGCTAACATTCACTCCTCTCTATTTTCACTCCCCTGGCTTTATTTTTCCTCACTGACTTTTATATAAATCAGTTTCTCTATTAATAAACGCTCACAAAACACATCAAGTTCATATGACGCTGGGTTGTGTGTCAACCTAGACACTGGCATGGCCGAGGCATCTGACACTTTCATTTAACCCGGCTGCTTGTTTTTTTCTGGGAATGAGTTAAGAAACACTGGGCCTTCATGTCTTTTAACAAGTTGATAGAGTTACTCTAAGCTTTTGGCGGCCTAGAAGCACATTTTCTCCCCAACACTATATGTATTTATATGTTTATGTTTTTTTTTATGTCTGTCACCCTCATGTTCTCATGTGTCCTAACTTTGCAATATAAACGTTAACCCTTACACTTCAGATTAATTTCAACTTTTTTCATTTGAAAGGTTCTCTTCTCACTTATTATTATTGTAATCTAGCCTACGAGGTAGATCTTTTTTGTAAAGCTATAAGATATTCACCTCTGAAATTCCTGCAAAAATACACCCAGTATCCTCTCTATAAGAATCCCCTCTCAAATCTAATGCAATCTAGCCCAAGATATCTGCAACAAAGTCCACCTTTATGTAGGTAATAATGTTTTATTATGATTGACACAACTATATGTTTATTATTGAGATTTTATTTTGAAGTGGTGTTAAACTGGACTGCACAGGTATTTCTAGTTTTGCCCACCACATTAACAAACATGAGGGGGAAAGAATAACAGAAAAACCACCACCATAGTTGACAGTGTCAGAGAAAACATTTTAATATTTCTAAATGTTACCTTTTAAACATATCTGTTGTTTTCAATTACATTACATTGTATAAATGTACCTAATAAAGCACCAAAGTACAACAGTACAGCTTCACAGACAGCTAGCTTGGATTTTTGCAAAAACAGTCTATGTCACAAAGATCAGCACTAAAAGTCACATGCAGTTACAGAAAGTAACTGGATCTACAGAAAGTTGCTCATAACTAAAGCGCGTTTATACTGACATACTAGGATAATTCATCCAATATGAGTTTCTCTCATTGTTTTCAGGTGGCCAGGATCAGATGCAAAAAAAAGTGTTGCCTTCAGCTGCAATTGTTGCTATCAGCCTCCACAATCCATTCTTTGTTAATGTCTTAGTCAGTATGTTTTTAATACGTTGGTCAACACAGATCATTTCTTATTGACCGTTATTCTAATGTGATGATGGTGTCAAAATCAGCTCTAAAGGATATTTAGGGTTGGGCAGTGCTTCTTAAAGTGTGGTCCGTGAGCGCCCCCTAGTGGTCCGTGAGTACATTGGTAACATTTCACATTTGAAATAAATAAATACATTTAAGTTTTCCGCACTCTCGCGGGAATATCTCCGCAATGGAACGAGCTTAAGTTTCACTTTCTATTGCATGATAAAACCCAGGGCAACACCTTCGTCACACATGTTGCCACTTGTTTGTACCATTTTCAGGCGATTTCTAATCTGTTCTAGAAAAACGATGTGTTTTGGGATATTTGTGGAGTTAGGTGGTCCGCGAGTGTTTTTTTATTGGTTAAGTGGTCCTTGGTATGAAAAAGTTTGAGAAACACTGGGTTAGGGATATCACTAGGTCAGTGCAGAACATATCCTGCCAATGTCTATTATTGTTTCCAACTTGAAGCTATTTCTACTACGGCGAGAAGTAATGTGAGGACGCGTCCAAGTTCAGCCATTCCCTCCTGTTGCTCGCTAAGGGAAAGACAGTGAAGAGTGGAGGATGTGAGTGAGCTTGAGGAGATTATGCAGCCCTTTGATTTAAGTTGAGACCATTATCATTCATTCATTTAAAAGACATAAAACTGGTCAATAGAATAATTTAATTGATAAGTTTTCAACACTATCTTGTGAGTGAGTGATAACGTGAGGACAGCTGTGCATGCAGTTTGTGTTTAGTTTGCGTAGCGTTCCAAAGGCGCCAAATGCTCTGATCACATGAGCATATCTATCTATGTATAGCAGTGTTGCTGGTGATTGGGAACGTAAATCCAACCAGCGCCACTGTGGTGTCACTTCTGCTCCCCGGACCTCTAGAATTTGCCTCGTCTCCAGGCTACTGGAGCGTTTGCAATGCTAATTTCATTTTGTTGCAGTCCTCAGAAAAGTTAATCTGCGAGTGTCTTTTCCATGCTGATTTCAGTTAATGAGTCATAGGGTTTATTAATACAGACTTTAGTTTATGTGTTGATGTGCTCTAAGGGTTGTCCTTTACTCTATATATAGGCCTTTAGATCTCTTAGGGGTAACGTGAGACCAGCCCGTCTCCTTTCCTTCAGTTCACACTTAACCCTTTCCAATTTCTCTCTATCCCTCTTCTTAGTACTTTAGTATCAACTCCACCTGAATGTGCTGTTGCATTTGGCAGTTGTCCGTGAGAGGCTGACAAGGCATATCATCGCCACAACATAAAACCACATCCATCCTGCTCTGTCTGCCAATATTCTTTCCTTACTCTTATTTTTCTACTAGCAGTAAAACAACCTGTCTCTTCCACTTCATTCCTTCCCCTCCATATGAGAGGATCACATTTAACGAGAAGTCCAAAATAATCCCATGTAAACATCTGCCTCGCCTTTTCTACTCTATTTGCTGCCTTTGCCGTCTCTTTCCCTGATCTTGATTCTTAGCGTTGATATTTCTAATAATCCTT
Source organism: Pseudochaenichthys georgianus (assembly GCF_902827115.2). Taxonomy (NCBI): domain Eukaryota; kingdom Metazoa; phylum Chordata; class Actinopteri; order Perciformes; family Channichthyidae; genus Pseudochaenichthys; species Pseudochaenichthys georgianus. Next base: position 18,013,302 of record NC_047510.2, read on the forward strand.
CAATTCTACTCTCCTTGTGTTGAGAGGAGATAAAGACCTTGCACTGTGAGAGCTGGTTGCTGTTTCGTATGGGACAACTGTCAGCACATGTTGTCCCTCTATGATCACCTCATCACTCCATTACAATGTTAACCTCTGTTCTCTTCGCACCCTGTCAGCTACCTGCCTTTTCCATACATAACCCCAATCCTATCTATTTCACTCATATGTGTCAGCACCATCCTCACCTCCCTCTTTTCCTTCTCGTTCCTGAACTCAGGCAGTGTCTCCAGGCAGAAGATGAGAATGGAGATCACAATGACCATGACGCTGATGATGGCGATGATGCGAGCTCCGCTGGAAGACTCTGGATACTCAAACAGCATCCAGAGGCGACGCTGCAAGTCATTGGCGGGTAAAGGCCTCTCCTCCTCCTTGGGGAACCCTTCATCTGCTTTGTAGCGTTCGATGATATCTTCTCCGAGCTCATAGAAGCGCAGCTCCTCCAGGAACATATCCAGTGGGACGTTGGCGGGCCTCCGCAGTCTCCCGCCTGACTGGTAAAAGTACAGGATGGCATCAAAGCAGACGCGGCTCCTGTCCAGGAATATTTCGTTCCGCAAGGGGTCAAAGTAGCGGACGCGACGTCCAGGGTCACCAAGCATGGAGTCTGGGAACTGGGCGAGGGTGCGGAGCTGCGTCTCATAACGCATCCCTGACACGTTGATGGCTAGGCGTTCCGTCAGAGCCCAGCCGGTCCTCGACTGGCGTTTCTCCTTCTTGGCCACTCTGCTCGGCTCCTTCTCACTGATTTCCTTCTCTAGCTTGTTGTTCTTGTCTTTGGTCCATTTTTCTTCGTCACCTACCTCCTCAGCTTTCTGATTTTCATTTGTCTGCCCTCCTCCTTCTTCTCTTGCACCTCCTCCTTTGTCTTGATTATCCATCCTTTATGTTTTTTTTCCTCTTTGTTCTGTTTCTTTTCTTACTTTTCTTGTTTCTTCACTCTGGGGAACAACACTTAAAGGTTAACTTGACTTAGATGATGACGAAATATGTATATATGCTGACAGTTATTTTACTCTTATTTTTATATCTCCTATTTTTATAGTCTTTTATTATTATTATCATTATTTCCTTGATTTTATATTATTTATTTTAGATTTTAGATTTTATTGATCTGTGTGAATCTTTGCTGTACTATTTTTCACGCTTACCCTGTTGCTGCTTTTGTACAACTGAATTTCCCCTCGGGGATTAATAAAGGTTCATCTTATCTTATCTTATCTTACTTAAAGGTTAACTTGACAATGCAGAAACAAGAGAACAGAGAAGCATGAGTAGATCAATCAAAACTTTAGTTTAGTAATATGAAATAAACTGTGACTTAGTTGTTAAGTTGTGACATACATTACACCTCCAAGTGATAAACCCCAACAATAATGCATCATTCGTTTTTTATACAATATCTTGGAACTGATAACAAGATATTTATAGCAAAATCTCACCTCAGTATTCTTTGTAAATTCAGCTGAGAAATGTTCTGAAAGAAAAGACAGTAGTTTTTGTTTTGTTATTTATATCACATAACAGTACTTGTTTTTTAGAAGTTACCTTTAAATAGTGTTACAAAGCAGGGTTTGAGTTTTGTCATAAATTAATAGATTATGCATTTTATTTACCTTTTTTAATTATAAACTGTATTGTAAACAACACCATGCAAAACGCTCCATACATGCAGTCAGCTTCATGCTCATCACCATGTCCAGTTCATCCAGTAGAAACCTCCTCTGGTCCGTCTGCCTGTCAGGGCTGATGATTCAAACTAATCACACCTCCAGAGAGCGACCATAACCCAGCTGCTGTACCTCCACCTCGGGGTGCCTTTAGGGCTCACCCTTTGCTCCTTCTGAGACAGTTTGTGTATCAATTCCCACATGATGATGTCCAGACAACCCCTCCTCCTCCTCATCCGGCATGTCGTCCCTCCTTCGTGTGTCATGTTTAGGAGAGGAGGGGAGGTGGCAGAGGAGCATTGTGGCTCCTTCAGGGGCTGCTGCTTTGGCGTTAATATGCAGCTCGGGTGAAGTTAGTTAAGCTTCTTTGTAGGTCACTCGCGGTCTTCACTTGTGCTCTCTCACGCTCTGTGGGCCTGTAGGGAATGCTTTCGGGCCGAAATTCGATCCTCGACCTCTCCTACTCCAAGAGCACCCCTGCCCCCCTCAGCCTTTACTTTGCCCCCAACAACCTTTCCTGGTCGAAAATGCCAACCTGCTAACCCTCACTCTTTCTTAAACACACTGTAAATGTTTGCACACTCACGTAGTAGTGAGTATTTTGATGACGAAAAAAGTCGGTAATCTAAAACTTAAAGTGTTGTTGATGGTGATTTACACTCTGAATGTGCCATCATATATGTAGTATTTTTCTTTAGTTTCAATCATCTTAAACTGCTGTCAACATGTATTTTAAATTATGTTTGTCTACTGTGGCTTACGTAAAAGTGTCCACAAATTTAAAACATGTCAAATTGAAACCTGACCTGCCTTCATTTGATATTAAATATAAATCTGGATGTGGTTATTTTAAACTCATCATGAAGACCACACTCAAGCATTTATGTGTGGCAATGTGTCTGTCTGTGTGCAGTAAAACTACAATTCCCATTACAGGAAGAGCTTTAAATGTCGCCTTTAATTGCATGAGTACCTGACTACTGCAAACAAACTAAAACAAATTTGATACAAAGCTTCACTTCTCATTAGAGGTAGCTTTATCACTTCAGTGATACCCTTGACTTTTCTTTATATAGTTTCATCATCAGGTTAAAATTAAAGTTGTTCCAATGCTTTTAACTTTATGCCCAAATATCTGAAAAACGGATCACGTTTTCAGCCTCAACTCAACTGTACTTTGTGTTTAGTGCTTATCAGCAAATGTTAGCATGCTAACAAGGTAAATTAAGACTTGACAAAAAACCTGAAGTTAACTAAGATAGTAAACATATTCGTATTACTGTGAGTATGTTAGCATGCTGATGATAGCGTTTAGCTCAACTGTAGAGCTGCTAGCATGGCAGTAGACTCTCACTGGTCTTGTTATTGTATTAGTGCACTGCATTCATTGTAGTAAGTTGCTTTACTGTATTTCAAATATTTTTCTTACCTATTTTGAAAATTGTCTGTTTCAGTATAGGTGTTGTTATCATCAGCATTTTAATGTGCGTTTTGTTGTTGGTCTGCTTTCGTTAGAGCGTAGTCGGGGCTCATCAGGCATGTTTCAGTGAGTTGTGTGATGTCCAATACTACCAACAGCACCTGAAGGCAGCAGAGCAGACCTCGTGATTTGTAGGAACTTTGAACCTCAACTACAAACTGAGGTTATAAACCATAGATATATATAAACACTAGATGACTCACCCGCGCTGCTGGCCAATGGAGACCGACGTTGCCACTTGGCCGCCATCTTGCCACAGGCAGTTCTCTCATTCATAACATTATGGTTTACTATTTAAATAACCAATTTCAATTTTCAAACGGTTTGTTTTTTTTATAAACATCAAAGATGTAGTTATGATACTGCATACTTATAATCATGGACTTTCATATGAAAATAACATTAATCAGATAAAGCAATAGCTATACACACACACAAAGTATTTATATTAAATATTTGCCAGTGTATATATTTCCATTTATTTTATTATATTGTTAATATTTAAAATAAATTATAAAATTAAAATACATTTATATTTTATATATAAAAATCGATCTCATGTTACCACTCTGTAAGCCAAGAGTTGTTAATTTAGCAATGCCTTAGCTTGAAGAACAGGGACACAACTAATGACAATAGCATATGTTGGTATATTATTTAGATATTCACACCTTTATCAGAAGAACCAAACCAACATAAAATGTGCTCACAGACAGGCCAGTTCTGTCTCATTTATCACAATTATTTTTGACATGAGATCTTCATATCATCCTAGTTTTGTATTTAGTTTCTAGATTTGTAAACAAATCCAGAACCTTTGAAATATGTTATTGAAAACAGACCAAGAATAATATAAACTGTACCATCATGTGTCATTTTGTGTCCTTCTGTAGTTTGTCTTGTCTCACCCCGGCTGATATATCACAAAATCCACTGTTTAAATTGTTCCCTATATTGCCCCTATGCCCCTGTAAGGTGTCCTTGGGTGTTATGAAAGGCGGCCCCCCAAAATAAATGTATTATTATTATTAAGAAGAACAACTTGGTGTGGTGTAGGAAGCAGGAGCAGGGGGGTATACTGCGAAGCAGGATTTTCGCTTAGCCGGCTAAATTCAGGGAAAACTCCGGCTTTCCGGTCATCCGAAGCTGGTTCTCTTTTTAGCAGGCTAGATCTCCATGGTAATATATGCTAAGCAGCTAACCTGGTCGGGACCAGGTTAGGTTGCAAGCTAAGAGCTCAACTCAGTGAAAGCACCGCCTGCTGACCAATCAGAGCTCAGTGTGCGGAGTTTAAAGCGATCAAGTCATATTACAGGAGAAAGGAAATACAGAAAAACTGCCGTCGCAGGAAAGACGGCCGGCAAAAATCACCGACTGTGTGAACGTGAACATTAATAGAATATCACCTCCATCTTCAGAGCAATCTGACTATTATAACATTAGCGTTAAGAAAGCTTACTTAAATATCGGCCACAACATAAGTAACCGGATCAAGTACATTAAGTACAGTCCGCGGCATATCACTTCATAATGTATCATATATCTCCTTATCTGAGTCAGCTGAGCCGTATCTGGCCGTGCAACACTCACAGTGTCACATACTGTATGCAGAAGTATTATTTTAAGCAACACATAAGTTGACGAAACACTCGAGACAAATGTAATTGAAGTCAGATCGTGTTTTAGACGGGGCAGTGATATCATAAACCTGTTAATGTACGCATTCAAACACTTTTTCTTTTGCCAGCTGTGTTCACCTTGCAGGTGCAGCTCTGTGGCTTTTATCCTGGATAAAGTGTTTAAGTCATGGATGTTTAAAGTTTAACTTCTTCATTTTTGACTAGTATTAAAGTTCACTTTTCATTGAGGAAGTATGACGCTGCGCTGTCAGTACGCTTCTCCATGTTTGTGATTGGTCGAATGCTCCAAATACCACCCCTTTCATGTGAACGCGCACCTAACTAGATAGGACACGGCTGGCTTGAGCGATCCACTTGATAACCAGCGTCGTAGTACAGTTTAGCGAGAGCGCGTATGTTTTGGATTAGGCCAACCGGCTAACTCAAACATATCCAGGTTAGGTTGAACCAGGTTCGTAGCATAGGCCCCAGGTGGGGAGAGATGGGGCTTCAAGGTTCAAGGTTATTTGTTTTAAATGTGTCTTGGAGATAAGGACCAGCTGCACACAATAAAATACAGTATAACACAAAACCAATAAGACACACGGAGACACATGGCACACCAACAATCAATCATCGTCCAGCCTCAGCTTTGGTATTCTTTCACAACCATGTTATGGGTTTATTAGACTGAGCAAACATAAACATATGTGGGGAACATAGTGCTGCGTCTCATGGAACATGAATATTTAATAAATACATAGTAGTTGGCGATATATGCTCCCAGTGATAGCGATTCGCCATTAAACATCCGTAGGCTGCACAAAAGTCCGGCATAGTCAGGTACTTCTGTAAACACAAAGCCAGCAAATTCCTGTATCATAATGCAAGATGTTTTTAACAAGCCAAACCACTTGGAAGAAATCATGTGTAACTTAAGTTATGTTGAAAATAAATAGCAGTTCTGCCTCTCCCACTAGTGTAGTGCTGGGTCAAATTTGTAATATTAGGTCTCACTCACAGCCTCTTGTTATTAGCCAGCTAATAAATACAACCACATACACAAAGAAAAGCTGCAATTTCAACATGTCCAAGCATCCTGTATCATAGCCATGCTAATAATGTTTCTAATAAACCAAACCGTTTGTAAATCAGTCAAGATTTCAGAGAGTTAAGAGTATTTTTGTGCAGATCACTCACCTTACAACAGCTACCATAACGCGAATCAGAGTAACTGTTGACTGTGGCAAGATGGCGGCCGGTCAGCTACACTGGAAAATCTCCCATGAGCCATCTAGTGTTTATAATATATATCTATGTTATAAACGAGAAGGGTCTAGCTGCGGCCGCGGACAGTACACGACGGTACACGACCTACATCCATGTACACGACGGTACACGACACGCCCACCTGACACGACACTACGGTGGTGAGAGACCGTACATGGCAGATTAAAAGCGAATTGACGACACTACACGACACGCCCACCTGATACGACACTACGGTGGCTGAGAGACCGTACATGGCAGATTAAAAACGAATTGCAAATGTTATTGTAGCATTTTAAGAAACTATTAGGCAAATAAATTAATCACCTATCAGTTTGAGAACCCCTTATCCCATTTTGATGGTTGACATCTCATTTGAACAGTGAAAGCCAGAATGACAGCAAGGGTGAATTTTATTTTATAATTTTGCAATAAATCAAAGATATGTTTACTGTATATTATAAAAATGCTTGTCATGTAGGCATACTGGAGATGGAAAGGCTTTAGTCAGTGTTGTAGCTGAGATTCTTACCGTTCCAATGATGTATTAATAATAAGTGGATACTTGGATTTATATGGCGCCTTTCATGAGACCCAAGGTCGCTTTAAAAAGAAGAACAGGAGTAGAAACAAACATAACAAAAGGCAGTCAGACAAAACAACAAATAGATTTGGGGCCAAAGGCCTTGGCAGACAGATGGGACTTGAGGGCCCTTTTGAAGGCGTCAAGCGTGGGGATGTTGCAGATCTCCGCAGGGAGAGCGTTCCAGAGAGTGGGGGCTGCCATACTGAAGGCTCTGTCCCCGAAGGATCGCAGGTTGGTGCGGGGGTCCAGAGTCTGAAGACCGCAGGTTCCGGGGTAGGGCATGTGGGAATTGTATTGATTTGATACAAGCAAGCCAGTGTTTCATTGTGTACTTTCAACTACAGTATGGTCCGGCAAGTTCAGCATTCACTGTGATGTATATAAAATAAGACACTGATACCGTTTTCCTCAATGAACATTTATTGAACAGAACATCATGTGGAAAATCAGAGCTGGTCAACTTAAAAAAATATTGACCTACAGGAGTTTAAAGCCCATTTAAAAACTCCTCGGAATCTTTCACTGAAGTCCTTCAGCCTTTGGTGCGCTTCCTCACTCATATTCTTGGTGTGGTAATGAGAACAAAGTTCCATCTCACTGATAAGACAAGATGGTATAAAGAAGTCATATATGTAATATTATAAAATCACATGCATCAGGGGTTGTACACTTTAATGTGTCCATTCACTAACCGACTCTTTAGGAAGGAAGCTGTAAGGCCTCCTGTTATAGGAGTGGTCCTCGTCAGTGTCCAGGGGCATCAGTCAACCATTATTTTGACATGCACGGTTTAACTCCTCCAAAAATGATCCAGGCTCGATTCAGAATGACACAGTACCACACAAAACAAATGTTGCATGTACCATAAGTTCTATGTAGTATGTGTGGAGGAAACTTCTGTGTAGCAATGCAGCGGGAGTCACCGACTTATGAAGGAGACACGGGATGAGCAGGAGCTTTGATGTCAAACACTGATGGTTTATTTGGAGTTACGGCCAGAGAGTTGACAAGACAGGTGGTGTGTCACGAGTTGACACAGCGGTTGCCAAACCAATTCTGAAGAACTCTTTCTGTAGCTCGAGGTTTTATCTAGTTCGGAGTGTAATAATCAACATTCTTCATCAGTGAGACGAAACAAATATGGACCCTGAATCTAACTAGAGCTCTCGTCCATAGGAAAGAATGCGCGCCAGGGAACCTTCGTCCCTGAACAGTGAACTACCTCATGGCGGCTTGTGCTCTGTCATAGACTGGCAACAACAATGCGCCCAAGCTGCCCTTCCTTAAGAGAGATAGCAGCAATACCCAAGGCCGTAGACATATGCCATGGGAAAGGAGACAGTGAGAGGAGAAAATGATGAACTGTGTCGAAGGTTGAATACCTAGGCAAATTATTCCCTAACAGTATGTGTTTTAGGAGTAGTAACCCACTACCATGTCTGTGAGAATCCCTTCATCGTGAACAATGCCCCTTTCACACCAGCGCCTTTTCAGCTCCGGCTCGGAGCTAGAGCCTGAAAAGCGCTGGGTTTACCAGTTCACACCGGAGCTGCGCCGGCTCTTAGCTCCGGAATCCGCTTCATTTCCAGCTCCAAAAAATTGTCGGTCCAGAGGCAAGAGCTTTGGAGCTAAGAGGTGACGTCGCTTACGTCTCTCTTACGTCGAGGCGTGCAGGAAACTAAACCCACCTCCCATGGGTCGACTGTTATGCCTGCCTACAAGCAGTAGTGCTTATAAACACACTTTATAAAGTCAGGCAACACTAACCAGGCTTCGTGTGATTCTGTTTATTTGTACCTTACTTTGACCGTTCGCTGTTATCGATCATTGTGGAGAGAGGCAGACGTGTTGTTTTGTATTATTGCAGCTATCGGATGCAAGTAGTCAGTTTAGCTTCGGTTGCTATGCTAACATCACCCGTTTTATACCAGAGAAACTTTCATAACAGTGTTGTGATACCAAACAGTGTCAATTCAGACTGACACACATTCACTTAGGCTAAGGGGAACTGGGGATATGCATCAGCTGCTTGTGTGAGTCGGACAGTGAATACTTTAGAGCGGCCGCTGCAGTGTGAGCTAACCGGGAGCTAACGGGAGAATAAACTCCTGTGGAAGAGCAGCCAATACTGCAGCGGTCGGTAAATGCTGCAGAAACACATTAATAAACAATGAACCATGGCACTCTGGACAAAAGTATAAGGTTGGAGAAGTCGTTATTCAATTTATTCTGGCTTCGTGTGATTAAAAGCAACACGATCATCGACCCGACGCAGTTGTTGTTGTTGTTGTGAGCTGCCGTAATGGCTGCCGTTGGGGGGCAAATCAGCGATGTAAACGGTGACGTCATGACGCAGCAAGGGCAGCTCTGGGGCGCCAGTGGGCGGTGTGCACAGAGCGGGAGCTGAAAAGGGAAACCGGAGCTGAACCAGAAAAGCTCCCGCTCGGAGCTAGAAACTGAAAAGCGCTGGTGTGAAAGCCGCACAATAGGTGAATTGGTGGCCAGAGGGCTGTACGTCAAGGACTGGACATGGACGCAGTCAAACCCGACTAGCCCACTTCTCCGTGCATAGTCATATGCCCTGTTGCACGTTTCCAACTGACAGGTGATACCCAAGTTAGATTTTTGGACATGAATACACGGCACAGGACCCTTAAAAAGGTCCTGGAAACTGCAAAAAGTCCCCTTTTTTATCTATGCTATGCACTGTGATTTTAGGTGGCGATTTGCTGTGATGTCCGATGTTTTGGATGAGTGGTGCCTTTGTATGTGCATTTGTAGATTTTTCCTTTTTAGTTGTAGGCTACAAAAACAACACTGTTGTGGTTTAGCGCTTTGACATACATTTTGGGGGCTGTGGAAATATTGTGCCATGTTGCTGCAGCAGCCGGAGCTATCACTGGAGCGGCCGTCGGGGCCATCACTGGAGGAGTCGTTGTGGTCGCCACCAACGTAGTTGGATGTTCGGTGCAGCAGTTTTTAAAGTGACTAAAGAACATCTCCTTTCTCCCAATGATTGTTGGGCAAAAGCCACAGTGATAATGGCTGCTGGCCACACATTTGAGATGGCATTTATAAACATTATAACCTAAAAAAGAGACAGAAAGTGGTTTAGAGGATTCTAGAAACAAACCAAAATGAATTTCTTGTAAATATGCTATTTGAAACAAGGTGTTTGTGTGAGAGCAATAAATAATCATGTCACCAACAATAATATTTTTGCCTATTGTTACGTGCCGTAGTGTGTGTGTGTGGTGGTGTGTGTGTGTTTTCCTCTCTCCCTCTGATTGTCCCCAGGTGCAGCCTCTCCCCAGGTGATCCTAATCGACAATCAGGACTTCCCTATAGGACCGGAGGAGGGCGGCAGTGAGGCCCCTTCTTCCTCTCCTTCTCGTCTGGCTGCATGTGTGCAGCGTGTCTCTGTGTGAGACCCAGCCTAGTGGTGTGCTGTCTATTGTAAACCTGTGTTGTAATTTGGCTGGTGAGCCGCCTTACTTATGTTATTATTAAAACCTCACTTAAACTCCTTCAGCATTGAGTTTCCTCTCCTTTTTCTCTTGTCCAGCTTTCTTATGTGTCGCTACTTCCCTTGGTACCCCTATATCTACCAGGGAACGTAACATGGGGGCTCGTCCAATCTTTGAGACAAAGAGTGAGTATTTGGTTGTTGGTTAGTGTTGATATTGTGTGTGGTGGTGAGCAGTAGTGTATATAGGTGTAAGAGTGGCTGTGAAGTGTCTTCCTGTTGAACAGCTTCCTCAGTTTAGACGGGGGAGTGTCTAGCTGGACTGAATCAGTCCTTCCTTCAGGCACTCATTTTTTATTTTGCCTTTTTTATTTTCGGGGTAATCCTGGGTGGGGATTCATTCCCTGTTGGGGGCAGGCGATTCAGGGTTTTGGCCGCTGATGTTTGCCTTTAAAGTCGCCTCGAGCCCGGCACGCTCCAGAAGATAGTTAGGTAAAGTTTGGTGGGCAGGATCTGGGGAAGTTTGTAAATAAATAAATAATATTTGTAAGTAGCCGTTACTATGGGGTCTAAATTAGATGCCAGGGTAAAAGTGCGTATGGCTCGTCTCCAGTGTGAGAGGGAGGAGCGTGAGTGTGAGCGAGAGTTTCAGCTCAGGCAGGAGCTGGAGATCAGGAAGTTGGAGGCAGACACTGCTGTCCGGATGCGTCAGCTAGAGCTCCAAGCAGCTGTGGTGGGTGATTCTGCCGTTACACCTTCAGGTTCTGCTGCTGCTTTTGATGCTGGTAGCAACATTCAGCTGGTCCCTGTCTTTCTGGAGTCGGAAGTGGAGATGTTCTTTAGTGCATTTGAGCGCATTGCTGCTGCTCTGCTCTGGCCAGAAGACGTGTGGGCCATACTCGTACAGTGCAAGCTAGTCGGCAAGGCTCAAGCGGCTTGCTCTTCTCTTTCTGTCGAGGATAGTTTGGAGTATGACAAGGTGAAAGGTGCTATTCTCAGGGCATATGAGCTTGTGCCTGAGGCCTACAGGCAGGGTTTTCGCGGCATGAAGAAAGCTGCTGGCCAAACATACGTGGACTTCGCGAGGGAGAAGAAAGTCCTCTTTGACAGGTGGTGTAGAGCATGTAAAGCGGATGACATCGCTTCAGTATGTGAGCTGATGCTGGTAGAGGAGTTCAAAAACTGTGTACCGGAGCGTACGGTAGTCTACCTCAATGAGCAGAGAGTGACTACCCTTCAGCAGGCTGCCACTCTGGCAGACGAGAGTGCGCTGATACACAGGAGCGTTTTGTTTCAGCGGGACCCTCCTCAGCGGGACACTTATCGGAGAGCTCCTAATAATGATGTTCCCTGTGCCAGTGTTCCATTGTTAGGTCCCAGGATAGACAGAGCTTGTTTTTTTTGTCTTGACCCAGGTCATATGATAGCAGACTGTGCAGCTTGGAAGCGAAAGCAGGCCACCACTATGGCGGATGAGGAAGGGCTTGAGCTTTTGGCTCAGAGCGATTCTCCTCATCGTTTTGGTTTCCGGAAAGCTCGTAACAGGCGTGCCACACAGGCTCATTCTGCTTCTCTTCCAGGACCCAAGAAAAATAAATTGTGTTTCTTTTGTCTTGATCCTGGTCATCTAGAGGCAGAGTGTGTAGCTCGGAAGGAGCAGGTGGCAACTGCTCTGGAAAAGCCAAAAGACCGGCACCCGGTTGCGATGCGACAGAGTGGTGTGGTGCAGTTAAGTTCTGCATCCGTCTGTGACAGTGCTGTGGGTGTTTCCGTCTCTGAAGCGGTGGGTGTGGACCTAGCTCAGAGCGATGTGGATCTGTGTTCAGTGAGTGGTGTGTGTGTTCCATGTATTCCATGTGTTGCTCCGGTGTTGGCTGCTGGTGAGCAGTATAAGGTGTGTTTTATGGGGGGAAGTGTTACGTGCCGTTGTGTGTGTGTGGTGGTGTGTGTGTGTTTTCCTCTCTCCCTCTGATTGTCCCCAGGTGCAGCCTCTCCCCAGGTGATCCTAATCGACAATCAGGACTTCCCTATAGGACCGGAGGAGGGCGGCAGTGAGGCCCCTTCTTCCTCTCCTTCTCGTCTGGCTGCATGTGTGCAGCGTGTCTCTGTGTGAGACCCAGCCTAGTGGTGTGCTGTCTATTGTAAACCTGTGTTGTAATTTGGCTGGTGAGCCGCCTTACTTATGTTATTATTAAAACCTCACTTAAACTCCTTCAGCATTGAGTTTCCTCTCCTTTTTCTCTTGTCCAGCTTTCTTATGTGTCGCTACTTCCCTTGGTACCCCTATATCTACCAGGGAACGTAACACTATAAACTGAATTTTTGCAGATTGAATGTGTGATTATGCTCATATTGTGCCTACCCCAAATAAGGATACTATTCGAGCATTATTAACAATTCATAACCTGAATATAAATCTAATTTTTAATGTTCAATTTCTAATTCAAAATTAATTTACACCAAGGATGTCCTGGGGCACAGAAATAACACATGTAATGAGTGAGGCATTAAACATATCTAACAAGTAGCATGTAATGTGATGAAGTATACAATGATCATATAGAATTATAGATTTACTTACCTCCATATTTCACAAATGAGCCATCAGACCAGGGTGTGACCCGGTCCTTTCACAAAATGGACACTGGAAGGTGTCCGAGTCCAATTTGTTGAGCTCTGGGCGTGCTCCATCACGGAGTGTTGTGTTGTTTGTCTATAGGTGAATAAAATAGAATACAATTTAAGTGACTTTAATATTGGAAATAGTTAACTCCTTAAACAAGCAGCAATGGACTGGCCTGTATAATCCTATGGGACAAAGCTGGTCATACTTCCTCACTTTCAGAAGGTAACCCTTTAACTGCCAGCACCACCATTTGGTAGAGCACATTTTGTGTCTTGATATCTTGTTGAAAAAAAAATAAAAAAAGTTTAACTCCATCTGATTCAGCCAGCTCTACTCTTTGGTTGATATGTTATGCACAAAACAACCTCGAGATTTCACTGTGGTTCGAACAGAAAGCCCTTCAGCTAGTTTAAACGTCAGGCCTACAGCATGGCCACAAACCCCATCTAAAAACAGAGGCTCTGTCCTAATTACATCCACCTGAGGTACTTGGCTCTACCCAATAACTACCATTTAACTTTAAACCACACTTAACATAATAATTATACATTATTTACATGTCTACAGTATAGCAGCTAATACATGTTTGAAATAAAAAAACATTCAAATGTGAAAGACACCTTCAATTAATATTTAAAACTTACACAAAATCAGATTCTTGTAAAAATTAGAGTACATGCATTGTTCCATCTGTCAAGCTAAGATATATACATATATCTTAGCTTGACATGCTAACTGAACGTCGAGCATGTCAAGCTAAGAGCTAAGATATATATATATGTATTCCATTTAGGGCTGTGCAATTTAATCGATCTTGCGATATATATCGATATTTAGTTTTCCGAGAAAGTATCGATATTTCAGCCGCGGGTATCGATACATTAAGTCTGATAACTGTGTTCGTTATACTCGCGTCCAGGAGAGAAGCTTTAAAAAGGAGACTGATTGAGTCTCTGAGAATGTTCAAATGTATACTTTAATTAATAAAAAGCGCGGTAATGTTACAAGCAGAAGATGGTTCAGTCAGAAAAACAGCTGTGTTCTGGCTCTCGTGAGCGAAGGGAAGAGAGCGAGCTCCACCTTTCCAGCTGTTAAATATCCTCTGCTGAATCCTCCCTGTGGGCGGGTTGGCGCTGCTGGGGATCGGCCCTCCACGTCTCCAATGTTCGCATTACAGAGGATTCAGACATTGCACATTAAATATATAACTAAACATGCCTTTTCTCCTCCTTATCTCTTTCATGACTTTTCATTTAATACATTTTAAACGCTGTAATCAATACTCCAAAAAGACCTCACGGCTGGTATCATTTCCGGTAGTTCCGAATGTTGTCTCATGCTACCCACGTCTGTAAACAAACGTATTCAAATAAACTGTACCTTCATTTAATATTCAGCAATAATAATATCTCGACGTCTATAGTTGTAGTGTTGAAATCAGTAGGTTTCGATGTGCAGCACTCCGTGTCATATCGCTACTAAATTCACCTCAAAAGGAAATTGTATATTAGCCACATGCTAAATGCTAACCGGAGATGAAGGATTTTCAGAATAAAAGCTCAACCACTGGTTGTGCACAACAACTTCTGGTTTTTCAGTATAAAACAGCATTTAAACTGACGGTATGTTTAAGGTACTTTATGCCATCAAAACATTGATTTTAATTTCTAACAAGTCCCATTCAAATCCCCCGTGTTCGGCCACCTGCTGCACCTTTTCATTCTCCATTGTCCATTGTGATACTGCACTTTACAGCTACAGTTTGCACTGTTTCAATAAATGAAACTAATTTTCTCACCACATCTTTTGATTCATTTTGTCCAGCATTTGCAAGTTGTAGACGCTCTGTCAAAGCCATATATTGTATACTTGATGCTTTCAGTTTTCAGTTGAATTAATTCAATCCAAGTCAATGGAACACTCACAAGATGTCACCAAAATCCCACTGTCCCTTTAAAATCTTTCAGAAAATGATATAAGTGTACCGAATTATATCGAATCGTATCGAATCGTATCGTTGGCTGAATATCGTGATATATATCGTATCGTTGGCTGAATATCGTGTATCGTATCGTATCGTGAGATTAGTGTATCGCCACAGCCCTAATTCCATTCCTTTACATTTAATATTTAAAATGCAAATCAGCAAAATAAACACAATTACACTGCACTAAACAGCCACATCGACAAACAAACGAGAACCTAAATAGTATGTAATCAATTATATCTAAAACCACAATACGTTAATTACCTGTACTCGGTGCGCCATATTGTTTGTTGTCTGTTGTCTGTAAACCTCCATGTCTCCTTAAATATCCTTGCGTCAGAGACAAATTCAGCACAACTTCAAGTTCAATTCAAATTCAAGTACACAACTTTTTTTTAAAACTACAACACGTTTTCTTCTCACCGCGGAATATTACTGCCAAAAGATATTCCACGGCAGCAGGGGGTGCTACTGAGTCCATTGGGGAAGGCCGGGAGGTTGAGCAGAACATGGAACAGCCATAGTATGAAGGTAGATATGGCTCTGGGAACAGCCATTGCCAGCCTGATGACAGCGGTGTTTCTAGCGATCCAGCGATCTGGGTCAGTGTTTGAACAAGGTGAATTTAGCGATCACAGCGAAAACAGCCAAGACACATATTGAGCCCAGAAAATGAATGTTATTAGGGCTGTAAATATAATAAGCCTTTGTCTAAAATGGACAACATTGTAACTAAGGAGATTTAAACCACACAGCGATTCTGCACTCCTCATTTTCTTTCCTGCTATATTCAATGAGTGATACAAATATGTTTTACCACAAGTTCTTAATAAAACGGACACTGTTGGACTCAGTAGGCTACTAGTTGACTGCTACCAGAAATAAAATGAAGTACTTTACTGTGTACTTTGTGAGTAATCCTCTGTCAGAGTCCCCTCCATAATGCATGTTTTCTGCTATCTTTGATGAATGATAAAAATAAAATGTTACCATTAGTTCTTAATGAAATTGATACTGTTTGACTTTGTATTAGTTACTACTTACAATACATTGAAGTACATTACTGTGTATTTTTGGAGAAATACTGTTGAAGTCCCCTGCTGAGAACAAAAGCAAGCCACTTCTGCTAAGTTTGATGAGGGAATTCTTATTTGTTGCCATTAGTTCTTCGTGAGATTGATCCTGTTGGACTCAGTCAGTACTACCCCCACAAGTACTATGAAGTACTTACCGTGTACTTTTCCAGTAATCCTCTATCAATGTCCCCTCCTGAGAACAAGAATGCATGTTTTTCTTTTAATAAGCGTTAAAAAAACATTTCTTCCTGAGACTGATATTGTTGGACGGAGTATTTTAAGAGGATGGTAGACATGATATCAGCAATACTTCCAGTCAGTACTCCGGCAGCAGCTTTTACCCCTTGGAAAGTCTTTAGAGTCTGGCCTGGATAGTTGGTCACAAATATCCTTCAGCACACTGACACACTCTGTCACTCTGGTTGGCTTCTTATGATGCTGCTGTCTTTTAATATATAATTATTCCTCTGCCGCTAGTTCGTACCTCGCAGATTCTTCAGTCTCATCAGCCTCATCCTTCCATCAGTCCCAGTCAACGCCTCCAGCACACTTCCAGTGTCTGACTCCATATTATATTGTCCTGATGCTGTAAGGGTGATGCCCCATGATCACAACATGACCCCTCTAAACTAGAGTCTGAGTGCCAAGGACCTCATATTATGTCTGTCATTAATCTTGCATCACCCATTATAACAATTTTCTTTCCTTTTTGCTCTTCTCTTAACTGAATAGCCCTGTCTTTACGTATAACCCAATGTAAAGTCCTGCACCATTTTAAGGCTTCATAACAGGCATTTGTACTGTATGTGTTTGGAGAAATAACACAATCAATGGCCCAGAATTGTACTTTATAAACTATGAATCTTGTGGTGCTTGAAGAAATACAGACGGGTTAAGCCGGCCAGGTTATATATGTATATGCATTTTTGGGAGCCCTTTTTTGCAATATTTATTCAAAAGTCACTAGTAATTTAAACAAACCACTATCTGAGGATAAGAAGCAACCATAAAACGCCCTTTATCTAGAGAGCCATTGAAGCCCATGAAGAATTTTTTCTTTCCACAAATCTTTTCAACTGCTGTATTAATAAAGTTGCCACATGTTTTCAAATTCAAGTTAAGCCACTATCTGTGCAGAACATTACAAATATTCTTCATTTACAGTATTTTTTAAAAGTGTTCAGAAAGACTGCATCAATTATATGCTATATATATAATATCAATATTGTTATTAACTTCAACCAAAGTCAATTTAAATAGCGGGCACCATGGATGTGGTGTTTGATATAGTTTACGTTCAATTTCAACTATTTTAGGCAGAAAAACATATATTGACGAAACCTTTTTTAATAATTTATTATAATTTAGAAAGGTTTTTGTGAGAAATCATTTCAAAAGTAAACTTATTTTTCCTTTTGTATTTCAATTTTAAATGTTTGCACACAACATTATTAATTTATACATTTTTATAAAACATTTTAATTATGAATCCATTTATTGTATTTCCTTGAGGCTGGTGAAGATATCCAGCATGTGGTTCAACATGTAATACAAGTAAGTATGTGACAACATGGAAAAGTAAATAAAATAAGTTTAATAAGATGTGGATTTATTTTCTCTCACCTTGTAATTACACAATCAAACAATCTATAATTTAGCTCTGACCTTCATAAAAACATTTTGTTGAATTGGACACATTTTTCGAAGCTCTATTGACAGACATGCAATGACTGGGACTGATGGAAGAATCTGAGAGGAATGAACTAGGAGCAGAAAAATAATCCTATTTAAAAGACCCATAAGAGGCCAACAAGAGTCACAAGGGTTTGTCACTTTGCTGAAGGATATTTGTGACCAGCTATCCAGGCCAGACTCTAAAGACTTTCCAATGGGTAAAAATGCTGCTGCCAGAGTACTGACTGGAAGTATTGCTGATATCATGTCTATGTACCATCCT
Organism: Pseudochaenichthys georgianus; assembly: GCF_902827115.2. Lineage (NCBI taxonomy): Eukaryota > Metazoa > Chordata > Actinopteri > Perciformes > Channichthyidae > Pseudochaenichthys > Pseudochaenichthys georgianus. Next base: position 18,031,080 of record NC_047510.2, read on the forward strand.
CTTAAAGTACTCTGTCCAACAATATCAGTCTCATAAGAAAGGTGTTTTAACGCTTATTCAAAATAGCAGAGAAACATGCATTATTGTACTCAGGAGGGGACATTGACAGAGGATTACTCAAAAAGTACACAGTAAAAGTACTTCATAGTACTTGTGGGACTAGTACTGAGTCCAACAGTGTCAATCTCACGAAGAACTATGGCAAAACAAAACAAAAATCCCCCTCATCAAACTTAGCAGAAGTGGCTTGATTAGGTTCTCAGGAGGGGACTTTGACAGAGGATTTTTTTTAAAAACACACACTAGAAGTACTTCAATGTATTGTGATAGTAGGTGTAAGAATACTGAGTCCAGCAGTCTCAATATCATTAAGAACTTATGGTAAAATTGTCTTTTTATCATTCATCAAAGATAGCAGAAAACATGCATTATACGGAGGGGACTCTGACAGAGGATTACTCACAAAGTACACAGTAAAGTACTTCCTTTTATTTCTGGTAGCAGTAAACTAGTACCGAGTCCAACAGTATCAGTTTTATTCAGAACGTATGGTAAAACATTGTATCACTCATTGAATATAGCAGGAAAGAAAATGAAGAGTGCAGAATCGCTGTGTGGTTTAAATCTCCTTAGTTACAATGTTGTCCATTTTAGACAAAGGCTTATTATATTTACAGCCCTAATAACATTCATTTTCTGGGCTCAATATGTGTCTTGGCTGTTTTCGTTGTGATCGCTAAATTCACCTTGTTCAAACACTGACCCAGATCGCTGGATCGCTAGAAACACCGCTGTCATCAGGCTGGCAATAGGCTTGTTTGAGACACATTGCGGCTCGCCTCGAAAGTAGACGAGAGTAGCCGATCGCAGCCGGGGGAGGTGTCAAAAAGCTCGTCTTAAATCGGACAGCTCGGACTCGGAGTCGGCTTGACTGGCTGGGTTTGCAATGGCGGAAATTGCGTTGGCGTTTTTCGTTGCAGATGAAGTGGATGCAATAGAAATCCCACATGTATTCTAACCAGGTGCAACAAGCAGTGAAGTGGAAAGTAATGTACACAATCTACAGAATAACATAAACAACACACTCTCACTCCCTAAGCGTCCAATAGGGACGTTTGGTCAGTGTCCGTGGCGTCCAATTGTGACGCTCCTAGGCTCCTTCAGCGTCATAAAGGGACGCAAATAGCTTTCAACTGATTGCAATGTATTCCCATCTGCGTCGGGATTTGACGCTCATGGAAGCACGGCATTCGTTTATGTCGGCTGCCCTTAAAGGCAATGTGAGCGTCCATTCCCATTGGATAACGGAGAATTGTACACCCGGAAGTAAGTATTCCTCTTACTGCCGATTGATTTTACAGTGATATCTGCACTACTCATCGACTAAAAAACACCAGATTATCATTGTTAATTACACAACATTGATTGGTTTAAATTGTGTGCAATGCTTTTGTATTTTTCCCCTTCGATTCGGAGAAACAAATATTGTTTCTGAGTAAAGGATGGCATAAGACACTACACTACCCAGAATCCCTAGCTATCGTTTGGACTACACCATGTGCTCTGTTTGACAAACCCCGTTTTTTTTCACCATTCATTCCGATGGCTGGCGTATATGTCACATGATCTTCACATTTCTCCCTGCAGAAAAAGAAAACATGGCCGAACTTCGTTTTATTCTTTGTGGAAAATGTCTATTTTAAAGTTAGTTTGGCCATTAAAATGCATTTTGATGTCATTTGATGCGAGAAATATGAGTTGTTATTTCAGATTATGTGTGCAGTGGATGTACATGATCTTTAGTTTGCTAGTTATTACGAAGATTACTTCAGGAAATCGCGACGTTTTCATTGTTACCAAGGTGGTTGCTAGGGACGCTGCTATCGATATTATTTCTGTTATGTTGTGTAACTGTTTAATGGTGTTATCTTTATTGCTACCCCTTTCCCCGTCAATGTATAGTGTTGGTCCACAGCCTAAACATATTAATTTAACAAAATCCGCATCTAAAGATAGCCTACGTTATTTTCCCCTGTGCAATTCCAGTCTCACATCTCACAGCACATCGTCATTAACAAATACCGGAAACAGACCGAAAACATTTAAAAAAAATAATAATAATACTTTATTCCGAGTGTGCTTGCTTTCTCTTTGAAAGTCATCACATAACGGCATTGTAATACACGGTTCGGCTGCATTACATATTACATATCTGCCGTAGTTCTGTATTTATAGAGCCCTGATGAGAAGACCTCTAGACAAACATGAGGAACTGAAAACGTGACGTGGATCATAAATATATCAGCCATTAAACAACATCTTACATTTCTTTTCACACAATACGTCTCCTTGCAGTATCAACACTAATTCGGCTCACTTTTATATTTGATCCAATTGGTAGATAGGCTGTATTTACACCATAAAGTTGCACAGCTGATATAAAGGGACACCTGGTGGTTAAAGCATGTTATTGAATTTAATTATTTTTATTATTAGATATTAATACGATCCCTATAAAGCAGGGGTGGGGAACCTTTTTCCTCTCAAGGGCCATTTACATTTTTTCAACATCCTCCGAGGGCCGTACAAATGATTGACGTCTGCTTAAAAATACTAAAATCACAGCCCATTCATTTGGCCTTTCTTTCATGCTGTGCAAAGAAAAAGCAACCTCTTAATCCAGATATCTTACCATGATTCGCGCATGCATGCACGTGCACAGTTGTGGCATGACCACCAAAACAGAAAGATATGGACACAAGATGTGTACAATTTAGTTTCCTATCCATGTGAACATGATTTAAGTGGGGGGGGGGGACCTAACCTCCTCTAGGGGGGTCCGGGTCGGGGCGTGTTCCCCCGGGAAGATTTTTTTTTAAATGTTGAAGTTAAAAGCATCAATCTGGTGCACTTTGAGAGCAACATTAGGAGATCTATGGAAACATCTCTCAACACCCATATGAAACAGAACTGGAGAAGCAGATTTTCTTTTTCTTTATGGATATTTTACAAATCACTCCCCTTTCAAACTGTATTCTTGTTTATTAATGACAACTTTTTTTTACTGTCATATAGTATTTTATACCCGTTTACTGTATTCTCTTTTTAGAACTATAATGATCATATAAAGATGTGCCTTTACCTCACTGGTAGTAGAAAAAGCTTCTTATATTAGTTAGCATAGCTAGCTAACCAGATGCTAATAACAACGTTATTGACTGTATGATCAGTATGACAGATGAACAGATCGCCACTGGGCTTTCAACTAAAGACACAGCCACGCAAAAACTGCGGCATGTGTACGGCTCCTTACGGGTACTGACATTTGTGAAGTCCCGGCCAGGAGCGGCGTTCAGGTGCTCTGCTCTCCGGCAGCTCTAAACCCCTGTCGGACGAGACATATACCACGTGATGACACGTTAGGCTCGTGATGTGTTCAAGGACCCTGACCTTGGCCAGGAAAAACAGGCACTCGCTTGTTACATATTTTGCGGTCTTGATTTCTATTTTTTTTTCTTTTTTGCGTGTGTTACCTCGAGGGCCGTATTAAATTGTCTCGCGGGCCGTATACGGCCCGGGGGCCGGAGGTTCCCCACCCCTGCTATAAAGTATATTCATTACTCGTTATTCTCTACTAATAGTTCATTAAAGACTGTATATAATGACTATTTTGCACATCCCTTTCAAGATTTCAAGATTTTCTAAGGTTTATTGACATATCATATAGGCCTACACAACTGTGGTGTAGTTCTGCACTGAATGAAAAACGTGGGTTGCAGGTTCCTCAATAGTGCATTACAAGACATCTATCAATATTTGTGCATACCTCCAGCAATGTTAACTATGTTGAAGCACTTATTTGAACTGATATTATACATAATGTATTATACTCTTATAAGATGTATGTAGATATTTCATCTCCGGCCTTGTCAGGTATTGAACAATCAATAAATAAAGAACACAGAATGTTGAATATAAAACACAGAATTTGTGTGATTATACTAAATGATTTTCAAATAAACACCACTGCATATTTAACTGTTACACATGCTGATGTAACGCAAATGTTCCAACTTGGGATCAATAAAGTATATCTTATCTTAAGCTGATCGATGGCTACTGCCATATTTGCAAAATGTGCCTCTGAACCTTGACAAGTGCATGTTTCAGGCTTATCAATTAATGTAATGTAATGTTATCACAGGGGTCACAAACATAAGACCAGCTGTTAAATAAAGCTCTTCTGACCTTAGCTGGCATGTGGGTATATATATTAATACTGCCCATAATGGGCACAAGCCATTTTCACCCATTTATTATTTATATGTTTTAAATGTGAGTGTTTCCTGTCCCCTAAACCTCCAGGGATGTACACAGTTTAATACTGGCAACTTCTTATTATGGTAAATACGAAAACGTCTTTTAAAACTACAACTCCCAGTAGAGACGTGCCATAGAGAACATGTTGCGAAACAGATTAGCCAGCAAAGAAAAACAACGAACACCTGTCTCATTCAGTGTTAGCAGCAGCGCAGCTCTCCTCATCACCGACATGTCCCTCCGATACCACGACAAAGTTGTTATTGTGACTGGAGGGTCCAAAGGGATTGGCAGAGGGATTGTCAAAGTCTTTGGTAATTATTGTTTATAATGTTGATTTGTAACTGATCAGAGCTTGCGCACTGAAACATTTGCACTTATTTTTTAGTGGAGAATGGAGCCAAGGTGGTGTTTTGTGCTATGGAGGTGAGTCATTTTAATTTTTCGTCAAACTTTTTTCTTAATTCTATTATAATGTGGCTTTATTTTCTCTTGGGCAAGGATTATTTGAATGATAATGTGTTACTTCAAATCGGCACCAAGTGCATCTGTGGTGGAAGAATCAAATATTTAATCTTAGTAAAAGTACAAAAGTGAAAATGTCCTTCTTTCAAAATGTTCCTACTGCAAATGTATCAACACAAGCATAACAAAGTTAACATTTGTATTGTTATGAAACTCCTCCTTTCAGAGTGTGTTTATGAATAATACAAATGTAATATTGAAGGTTGTAATTTGTCAATGTGTAGCACATTTTAGTTTCACTTTATAGTCTTCCTACAGGTTGATCATTTGTAAGGCACTGCTGCAGTTAAATATAGTGGTTTATAAGAGCTCCACTTTCCACCACTGGTTATAACTAAAGTACAGGAGTTCTACTGAGTTGTTTAACTATTATCACCAGGTGCAGTAGGTGAGGCTCTGGAGGCAGAGTTAAACAAAGCAGGGCCAGGCTCATGCAAATTTGTCACATGTGACATCTCCAAAGATGACAACATCAAGGTAATGTGTAACTTTAGTGTTATTGTTCTGGTTATACTGCACTCAGATGTACAATTCCCTTTTTGAATTGACAGTCATGATCACAAGACCTGTAAGTGCTAAGTCAGTCATGTTTTATGTTGTTATTCTTGTATTGTCTTTCACTTCCTGTTTTGTTTTGTCACGTCTCTTTTCAGCTTCATTGACTCCCTTTCCTAATGTGTTCTCCCGCGCTCATCAGCGCCAGCCCCGCACCTGATTGTTTTCACCTGTTCCCAGTTATCTCCTGTTTATATTCCCCTGTTTCCCTCTGTTTATTGTCAGTTCGTCTTGTCCTGTCCCCATGCCAGAAGTCATTGTACCAGCGTCTAAGTATTATGACTCAAGCCTAATTTATGCTCCAGAAATATTTAGTGAGTTTTGTTCCTCACCTTGTGAGCGATTTTCTTTTGTGCTTTTCGTAACCCTTATCACCTCATCAAAGAGTGTTGTCTTATTTTGTACATCCTTATGGAATAAAGTACCTTTTTTGCATTCTATACCTTTGTCTCTCGGGTCGTACATTTGAGTTCAGTTCCCTGTGCTTCCATGTTTTTAACAATGTGGGTGTTGTGTGTCCACCGGCATATTTATGTATTCTTACCAAGATGTCAAAGTTTGTATTTTTCAGTCTCCCAGTTTAAAAATAGCTTACAATCCATTTTACGTTTGTAAAACTCATATGACTCGTTTACCCAGTTCTGTGTTTAGGGTTTGGTTTGCCCTACTAAGGGTGTTTCTGTGTTTTATGAGAGACTGGTTGATTGTTCAAATAAACCCTCAAAGTGACTTTTCTTTTCACCACAGAGATTGATTGCAGTCACAGTGGAGCATTATGGACATGTTGACTGCCTGGTCAACAATGCAGGGTGTCGTAAGTCTCACATTTCCTTCTTCCCTCCACCAGGGGGGTATACTGCGAAGCAGGATTTTCGCTTAGCCGGCTAAATTCAGGGAAAACTCTGGCTTTCCGGTCATCCGAAGCTGGTTCTCTTTTTAGCAGGCTAGATCTCCATGGTAATATATGCTAAGCAGCTAACCTGGTCGGGACCAGGTTAGGTTGCAGGCTAAGAGCTCAACTCAGTGAAAGCACCGCCTGCTGACCAATCAGAGCTCAGTGTGCGGAGTTTAAAGCGATCAAGTCATATTACAGGAGAAAGGAAATACAGAAAAACTGCCGTCGCAGGAAAGACGGCCGGCAAAAATCACCGACTGTGTGAACGTGAACATTAATAGAATATCACCTCCCATCTTCAGAGCAATCTGACTATTATAACATTAGCGTTAAGAAAGCTTACTTAAATATCGGCCACAACATAAGTAACCGGATCAGAGTACATTACAGTCCGCGGCATATCACTTCATAATGTATCACATATCTCCTTATCTGAGTCAGCTGAGCCGTATCTGGCCGTGCAACACTCACAGTGTCACATACTGTATGCAGAAGTATTATTTTAAGCAACACATAAGTTGACGAAACACTCGAGACAAATGTAATTAAAGTCAGATCGTGTTTTAGACGGGGCAGTGATATCATAAACCTGTTAATGTACGCATTCAAACACTTGTTCTTTTCCCAGCTGTATTCACCTTGCAGGTGCAGCTATGTGGCTTTTATCCTGGATAAAGTGTTTAAGTCATGGATGTTTAAAGTTTAACTTCTTCATTTTTGACTAGTATTAAAGTTCACTTTTCATTCAGGAAGTATGACGCTGCGCTGTCAGTGCGCTTCTCCATGTTTGTGATTGGTCGAATGCTCCAAATACCACCCCTTTCATGTGAACGCGCACCTAACTAGATAGGACACGGCTGGCTTGAGCGATCCACTTGATAACCAGCGTCGTAGGACAGTTTAGCGAGAGCGCGTATGTTTTGGATTAGGCCAACCGGCTAACTCAAACATATCCAGGTTAGGTTGAACCAGGTTCGCAGTATAGGCCCCAGATGTCATGATGAAGATGCTTTACATGGAAAGTATTTAGTTGATCTCCTTACCTTTCACCTCTTCAGACCCCCCTCACAAACCCACTGATGACACCTCAGCAGAAGAGTTCAGGGATCTGTTGAATCTGAACCTCATCAGCTACTTCTTGGCTTCAAAAGTAATGTTTCTAGAACTTCTCAAAATCATTAGTTATAACTTTCCTCCATAAACGTGGACCTCTATGGAAGCAAATAATGGCTGTAAGGATTATTATTATTATAATGTCAAAACGGTGACAGAAAAACGCGAAAGAGAGTAAGAAAGAAAGGAATACTTTATTAATTCCTCTGGAAAATGTTACAATGGCAGCTACAGATAATACAAGGGTAATAAGCAAACAACTTTAGTAGTTCTGTAGATTAGGGTGGTCCTTAGTGCCATGTACATTTTCGAATTCATTTATTTTAAGCTCCAACCACCGGAATTTGTTATGATCAAGAAAACTCTCTTGGTGAATTTTATTCAAATTCCAACAACATTTACCCCTCCCTCGTCAACCTTGACGTTTAGCCTCACGTAGGATGGTCCTTAAAATTGAAAGTTGAAAGGTCTACGCTCCAAGCCCCAGAATTCATTCTATTGAATTGAATTTTTTCCTCAATCTGACAACATTTACCCCTCCCTCATCGATCTGGGCTGCCACACCAGCAGCCACGGTGCTGCAACTGAGGCTAAACTTCAAGGTCGATGAGGACCACCCTACTAGATGTGTAATGCTGTACAGTCGTAGCCAAGGTGCAAGTACTGCAAAATTAAATGCAATTATTTTCTAAAAGTGTGTTGCCGATTGTCGAACCTCAGATTGAGGAGGAACAATGCGGATTCCGTCCTGGTCGTGGAACGACGGATCAGCTTTTTACTCTCGCAAGGATCCTGGAGGGGGCCTGGGAGTACGCTTATCCGGTCTACATGTGTTTTGTAGACTTGGAGAAGGCGTATGACCGGGTTCCCAGGGAGTTACTGTGGGAGGTGCTGCGGGAGTATGGGGTGAGGGGGTCTCTACTCAGGGCCATCCAATCTCTGTACTCCCAAAGCGAGAGCTGTGTCCGGGTCCTCGGCAGTAAGTCGGACCCATTTCCGGTGAGGGTTGGCCTCCGCCAGGGCTGCGCTTTGTCACCAATCCTGTTTGTAATATACATGGATCGGATTTCGAGGCGTAGTCGTGGGGGGGGGGGTCTGCAGTTCGGTGGACTAAGGATTGCACCACTGCTTTTTGCAGATGATGTGGTTCTGATGGCTTCATCGGTCTGCGACCTTCAGCACTCACTGGATCGGTTCGCAACCGAGTGTGAAGCGACTGGGATGAGGATCAGCACCTCCAAATCTGAGGCCATGGTTCTCAGCAGGAAACCGATGGACTGTCCACTCCAAGTAGGGAATGAGTCCTTACCCCAAGTGAAGGAGTTCAAGTATCTCGGGGTCTTGTTCTCGAGTGAGGGATCAATGGAGCGTGAGATGGGCCGGAGAATCGGAGCAGCGGGAGCGGTATTGCAGTCGCTTTACCGCACCGTTGTGACGAAAAGGGAGCTGAGCCGGAAGGCAAAGCTCTCTGTCTACCGGGCCATTTTCGTTCCTACCCTCACCTATGGTCATGAAGGATGGGTCATGACCGAAAGAACGAGATCGCGGATACAAGCGGCCGAGATGGGTTTCCTCCGCCGGGTGGCTGGTGTCTCCCTTAGAGATAAGGTGAGAAGTTCGGTCATCAGGGAGGGACTCGGAGTTGAGCCGCTCCTCCTTCGCGTCGAAAGAAGCCAGTTGAGGTGGTTCGGGCACCTAGTTAGGATGCCACCTGGGCGCCTCCCTAGGGAGGTGTTCCAGGCACGTCCAGCTGGGAAGAGACCAAGGGGTAGACCTAGGACCAGGTGGAGGGATTATATCTCTTCGCTGGCCTGGGAGCGCCTTGGGATCCCCCAGTCAGAGCTGGTTGATGTCGCCAGGGAAAAGAAAGTTTGGGGCTCTCTGCTGGAACTGCTACCCCCGCGACCCGACCACGGATAAGCGGGAGAAGATGGATGGATGGATGGGTGTTGCCTTTATGGACCTGATAACTGAACGATGTTGCTCCTGAGGTGAAGTCCTTTATAAAATGATAAATCTTAGGACCCTTCTTTGCTCCCACTGACAAAAGATGTTTTGAAGTGTTTGGAACTCTCACTCTCTTCAGTATGTGCTGCCGTACCTACGACAGCGTCGGGGAAACATCATAAATGTCTCCAGTCTAGTGGCAACCATCGGTCAGAAAAATGCTGCACCATATGTTGCCACCAAGGTGAGTTTATCCTTAAGGCTACAGGTTTCATTATTATAATAAATAAATGTTTAAAATAAAAATATTGTGAAATGTGATCTGTTTTCCACAAGGGGGCGATCATCTCCATGACAAAGGCGATGGCTGTGGATGAGAGTCGCTACAATGTGAGAGTGAACTGGTGAGACAAACTGCAATGTTACTCAGATTCATTATTTTTGGGACAAAACAGTGTGATTCTATGACCTCCTGTTTTTAAGCGGTCTCATAATGTTGTAAATAGTATTCATCAAAACATTTTTATGTGAATCTGGATAAGGTTTCTTTACGTTTTTATCTCAAAATACAACATCATTAGTGAAAGTTGTGCAATTAAAATCCTACTTGGTAAAATTTGAAAAGCATTATCATCCAAATGTAATGTGTGACTGATATATTATATGGGACATTATTAGATTGTTAATATTGATGTATCAGTGTGTAATCAGACTTTTTCTGAGCTAAATTGAATTGCTTTATTTACACGTGTCCATTAGTTTACTCCAGCTGTTCCCCAGGCCCATCCAAAGTGTCACCAGATAAATCTGATTGGTTGTGAGTTATGGAAGAAATAATTATTTAGAATTTTCTCCTATCTTTGGAGAAATAAGCCCCAACAAGTCACTTGATTTTACAATTTTAAGCTATAAACAATTTCAGATAAATGCAGTCAAATAAAGGTACAAAACTTCTCTATGAAATAGCATAGAATGAAAACACTCAGACGAACCTCAAATTTGGAATTAAGTAAACTACATTATTTCTTTAAAATATTGTGAAGATGATAAATTACAATAGTTAAACTCACTGATTTTGTTAAATAAAACAGGAGTTTATATATATATTCAAAACATCCTCTTATATGTTAACATAAAGCATAGTAACTACATTTTATAAAGTGTCTCCTGACTGCAGAGCTAACATCACCCTCTGTTGTCTAATAATACTGTCTGCCGTTTATTGCAGCATCTCCCCAGGTAATGTGCTGACACCTATGTGGGAAGAATTAGCAGGACACTCGCCAGATGCTGCAGCGACCATTCAAATGGGAGAAAATTGTCAGGCAAGTTCTCACACATCTTTAAAAGAGGCGGAAGTGATCTTAATGAAGTCAGAGGTGATGAAATGGCATAACACTTTTGAAAACAGAGAAAAACTTTCATTCTGAAAGGCAAAGAAAATCTGTGAAATCTGGTTACATTTAAATCTTATAATCAGGTCCAAAACGTTTTGCCTTTCAGCAGCTTTTAACAGATAAGTTGTGAGTTAAAAAAAATGCATCACAATAATATTAAAGAAAAGCCCCCCCTCAGTGCTTTTCAGCTGCAGAGAAACGTTTGGTTTCTGCTGAGCGTATGCAGCAGCTAAGAAGACTTGCTGAGGGTTTCAATCATTATGAGGTAGCCGACAGTTTCTCAGACATGGTTGTGTTAATGATTCAAACTGCCACACACTGTGGTCGCCTTATTGGGTTGTAAATGTGAACTCCCTGAATCCTGCATCTAAACAGGAAGAGTTCCCGAAACAGGTTGTTCTTTTGGTTATGCAAATTATTAAAAAAATTCATCCGAGTCACTGGAGGAATTTCACGGGGAACAATAAAAGGGAAGTTCTACTGAAGAGTTGACACAGGGAGATATGAAATACCTGGCTGATCATTATGACTTTTTTATGACAATCTGCATTGTGAACGGTTTATGGTAAACAATACTGCTATATACATATTATATCTATACTATGACATCTATATGTCTCGATACTTGGCACTTTCCCATTCTCAAGTTATGTATTACAGTGATAATAGAGGTGGAGGATGAAGATTTGATGAAGACCGAGACCCTGGTGCATGCATTTGTCACCACCCGCTTGGACTACTGCAATGGTGTCCTGTTCGGGGTTCCCAACAAAACCCTGGACAGGCTCCAGTATGTCCAAAACTGTGCAGCTCGGGTCCTCACACACACAAAGCCCTGGCAGCACATCACTCCCACCCTCATCCACCTCCACTGGTTGCCGGTCAAGTTCCGCATAACTTACAAAGTCCTCCTCCTGACCTACAAGACCCTCCATGCCCTTGCCCCCCAGTACCTATCGGACATCCTTCACCCGCATGCCCCACCCCGGAACCTGCGGTCTTCAGACTCTGACCTGCTCACCACCCCCCGCACCAAACTGAGAACCTTCGGGGACAGAGCCTTCAGTGTGGCTGCCCCCACCCTCTGGAACGCTCTCCCTGCGGAGATTCGCAACATCCCCACACTGGACGCCTTCAAAAGGGCCCTCAAGTCCCATCTGTTCATCAAGGCTTTCGGCCCTTAAATCTATCTGTTGTTTTGTCTGTCTGACCTTTGTTTTGTTTTGTTTGTGCTTGCCCTATTCCTGTAAAGCGACCTTGGGTCCCTTGAAAGGCGCTATAGAAATCCCAGTTATTATTATTATTATTATTTGTTATTGTCTATTATCTTTTGTAAGTTTGCAGTTTTCCCAGTTGAGGGTTACCTGAGTTCACTCTGTGAATCTGCACTTACAGAGAGAAAAAGATCAGGAACTTGTACATTCTTGAAAGCAATATATATGTAGTACTGAGCAAATACACAAGGCTGCTTTTAAAGTAAAATAACGGTACCACTTTACAATAAGACTACCCTTATAAAGGGTTTACGAATAGTTTGTAATTAATTTATTAATTAGGTTGTGAACACTTTATAAATCATTAACAAGCTTGTATAAGACATGAGATAAACAGGGCAACTGTGACCGGTGGCTTGCCAAATAGTGAGCACACATGCATCTGTACTGCTAAGTCTTATATTGGCTACTTAGCTTACTTCGTCTTCTTCATCATCCTTGGTATCTGTTGTTCACTGAGTTGATTCTCGCTAAGTAGCCAATATAAGGCTTAGTCGTCTTGCCAAATAGTGAGTGTGTTGATGTATGAAAACTGTGTTAGAACTGGTTCTTAATGATTAATAAAGTGTTTACACTAATTAATAACCTAATTATAAACCCTTTATGAATCCTTTATAAGGGTAGTCTGTAAAGTGGAACCAAAATAACAATAAGCAAGACGCATCAACTGTATAAACAGCTGCAGGAGCATAAAACACAGCAAGAAAGTGGAATGATGCAACCTCAAACTGCTGGAATGAAAACAAGAATGATCACTGACACGTTGTGTTTTCGTACAGCTGATGGGTCGTATAGGGACGGAGGCTGAGTGCGGACTGGCTGCCTTGTATCTGGCTGCAGATGCTACGTTCTGCACCGGGATCGACCTGTTGCTCAGCGGGGGGGCTGAGCTCGACTACGGCTACAAGAGTCAGATCCCTTCCTGACTGCTTCCTTGTGGTTGTAGTAAAGATGGTTAACAGATTTAATTGTTTAATACAGATTTGACATAATTGTTCAAATATTTTATGTCTCTTGTGTTGCTTTTAGCCAAGTTATTTTTTAAACGTCAAAATAGAAAAAGAAGGTTGGGTAATTCAGCTTGACATACTAAAGACCAGGGGTGTCAAACTCAAGGCCCGGGGGCCAAATCCGGCCCGCCACTTCATTTTATGTGGCCCACAAGCGCTTGCAAAGAATATAATAAGTTTATTATAATGTTACGTGCCGCTTTACAGGAGAACGTTGCCCATAAACTACATGTCCCACAATGCATCTCATTTTGTGACATGCGCAATGAAGAGACATGCAATGATTTGCCCTTGACTTCTGCTTTCAGACATAGTTAATTATTAAGTTATTACCCTATCCGGTAATAATCCAATGCAGAGGAAATATTGTAAAATTATACATTATTTTATATTTATCTATGTATATTTATATAGACTTAAAGTTACCACCGGCCCTTTGAGTGCAACCATAATTCTAATGTGGCCCGTGATGAAATTGAGTTTGACACCCCTGCTATAGACTAACAAATCACAATTTAAACCTTTTCAATCAAACCTCTTTGTAGACTGCAGGTGGCCCAGAGAAGAAATTGCAAATAAAAATGTATACTTTTGTTATTATTGAAGTGCCAAAACTATTTACATTGTAAAATACAATTAAAATATCTGAATTATACTGTTAAAACATTAATATAACCAATGCTTTTAACATTTTCAAATGATTGTGTTTGTATTTTCATTCAATCAAATAAAAAGTGAGATTTCATTTATTAGATGACCAATATGCTTGTCTGAGATCAGTCTGCTTAACGTCTTGGGGCCTTTCTAATTTAGACTCCTCCAGAAATGGATTTCAGCACGCCATGTTGAAGGACATCTAATTTCTCTAAATGCACTTCGAGGACCGAGGATCGAGGAGGCACAGCCCTCTGTCTGATGGACAGAACTGTGTTCATGATGACTTATATATTTACTTTTAATTCATTCACAGTGAGGTATAATGAGACAATAACAGGCTACAGATGCACACATATATATAGGCATATATATATATATATAGGCATATATAGGCATATATATAAAGGCATATATTTATATAAATTATACAATTTCAGAATCAAACAAGTATGAGAGCACTCACAGCATAATAACGTAACACTATCAGAGACTGGATATATCCTCCCCACCCCCTCTCTGGTCGCTACAATGAGGAAATGAAATTACGGGCCAAAAGTTTTATTTACAAGTATTAAAAGTAAGCATAGGACACCAAACCAACTGAGATCTGTCTGTCCGCCGCATCTACGCACACACACGCACCTACACACTGTACAACAAGCACTAAATGGTTTTAGACAAATATCGACTCTTTGTTTGTAGATATCTACTAAAACTAAAGCAAATAAAGAAAGTAATGTACAGTAGCGTGGCGTGGGAAAAAATTTTGGGGAAGCCAATAATACGTCCATTCTTTTGGGTCAGGGGTGTGGTGGTCAATGTAATAACGTAACCAGATGAGTGATTACAGCACCCGGTATCATTTTACACACATTTGTATCATACAGATGCAGGACTTACACACGCCTGTTATCTAACCGACAGGTCCGCACGCACTCTCCAGCCCAAACTCTAATAAGCATTCATTCACAAACTAAATCAGGAGACCTTTAACGTTTTACGTCCGATTTGCTCCTTTTTCCCTCGCTGTACACAGCTCCAGTTTGGGCATTGGCCTGTCATCAGATTGTATTTGTTGTTGTTGCTGCTGTAGCGGAAGTTTAGTACAATTATTTTTGATTAAATACTCCAAATCTCCACCCTCCATAATTGCACTTGCTTCAGTTTCTTGCTACTTTCTAACGGCGGTGAGAGTGATGCAGTGAGCTATCTATCTTCTATCGATTAGATTTATGATTCAACAATTATAAAAGTAGGGTGGACATGTGGATATTATCCGACTGAACAAAACGTGCATTTATCTAACAGGTTCGTTTTCCACTGACCTTATTTCGAGCTATTTTCCAAAATCCTATGGAGAAATCCCATTGCTTTTTTGTTGAGGGAAGCAGGAGGGAAACCGAGCGCAGCTTACTTCCGGGTTTTAGGACGCGTCACTGCAACAATAAGTTGATGCGATTTGATTGGATTGTGAGGCAAGGGAAGCCAGCCGCCTCTGGCTTCCCTTGGCATGGCCTTGACAAATCACAGGTTGGCAGGGGCATGACGTGAGCCTTGTCTGATTGGTCAATCCCTCAATTTTTTTTCACCAAGGAAAGCCAATTTCGTCTGGCCTCCTCTACTGTTTCACCATAACATCTACAGGGGCGCTGTTTCACTCTTTGTAAAATACTCAATGAGAATGGGGGAGAGATGGACCGGCAGCAACACACAACAAAGAATTTCCGAAACTAAACAAAGTGTTTTTATTTATTTATTACAATTATAACTACAATCCGAAAAAACGGGGGAAGCCTGGCTTCCATTGGCCTCCAGGAGAAAACGCCACTGGTAATGTAGGTCTGTTATACTGAGTGATATATATTCTACACAGGGGCGCCGCCAGGGATTTTGGGCCCCATGAAAATATATCACATCAGACATATACACCACCAGGCACAGGCCACTTTGTTTATAAATTACCTCGAGGGCCGTA
Organism: Pseudochaenichthys georgianus; assembly: GCF_902827115.2. Lineage (NCBI taxonomy): Eukaryota > Metazoa > Chordata > Actinopteri > Perciformes > Channichthyidae > Pseudochaenichthys > Pseudochaenichthys georgianus. Next base: position 18,046,748 of record NC_047510.2, read on the forward strand.
CCAAATGGTCTAGCGCAGTGGTTCTCAAACTGTGGTCCGCGGACCACTGGTGGTCCGCGAGGGTACTGCAGGTGGTCCGTGGAAAAAAGCTAAATAAAATCCACTTTTTATTATCAAGGATTTTCGGGGACCACCTCATATGTGACTAGCTCTATCAAAATCAGTCGCATTGACCTGAAGACACATTTTGAGTTGTATACACTGTCAGGAAAGAGGAGATTCCTAGCTTTCTAATGATATCAGGCAGTGGGGTAGTGGTCGTTGGGCTCATCGGACATTTATGAGAGAAAATCTCTAATGTCCGAGTGCAAGTGAATGCACCACAAGACACGAGCCTTGTAACCCCTCCCCCGGCCCTGGCGCGAGCGTGGAAATATGATTGGCGGCGATTTCATTTGAACAGGACAGCGCAAAACGAGAAGCATCCGGACCCAAGTACTGTAGACGGAAGGAATGACGTATTTGCGGTCTACAATGACAGAGAAGAGACTGTAAAGTTTGGCTGTACTCAGCATTGAATCAAAACGCACTAAAGCTTTGGATCTTAATCAGTTTGTGAGGCGTTTTGCTGAACAGAATGGTAATCACCGCATCATAACAGTGATTGACAGCTGATAGGAATAATATAATTGTTAATATTATCATATTAATTCAGACAAACTTCGATGAGACAGTTAATTAATGTACTTATTGCAGTCTGCATACATTTGGTACCCCTGGTCTAAGAGTGAAACAAACTAATTCAGTTATTGTCCAGTTAAAATGCATTCAATTATGTCTGCCATCTTATATATTTCTATTTAAGGCTTTACTGATGTGCCACAATAATGTCACCTAATGTTATTCAGTTAAAATATAAATATTTTGGCTTTCCAAGTTAACATTGACTGCGATTAAATCAGCATATACTTCTGCCAGGGGATGCCACCCCTCAAAATCTCCTGCCACCCTCTTGCCACCCCATGAATATTTTTCTAGATCCACCCCTGAGTAGGCTATATTTTTCGTTTCGTTTAATAAGTTAATTTCAGGACAACTTTGGGAATTTGGGATTTTGTTTTCAGATTTAAATAGATTTTGAAAGTGGAGATAGAGAGAGAGAGAAACAGTGCTGTCTGCTTAGTAGCAATACTAGCTCAAGCCTTTATGCAACTTACAGTAGGCCTATCCATTGTTTATGTTACTTATATGCCTGTGTGTCCATTGTTTTGAGTCTGTGTGTGTTGAGCGCAGCACCGTCTGCTTTTTGCAGCACAGTAACTAAAGCATAACGGTAGTTTTTTTGTAGACCTGTCTGCCCGTTTTGTGCACGTGCGTGCGTGTGCACTTGTGGCATTGTTTGGGATGACCTAATTCAAATACCGTCTGCCGTCCTCTTTGAGAAACATACACAACGCAGACAGACACCGGTCACAAAAGTATCAGATAGGCTTCAATTTACTTTTGATTGTCTATGATTAAATATAAAAAAATATCGGCGTTTTAACACTACGTTTATATATGTACTTATTTGTATGGTTTGCATATGAGGTGGTCCGCGAAAACCCTTGATAATAAATAGTGGTCCGCATAAACAAAAAGTTTGAGAACCCCTGCCATAGACTGTATATATAAATGGACGTAGGGTCCGTGACGTCACCCATAGGATTCTGCAGAGTTGCAGAGAAGCCCTTAGTAGGCGGAGTCGGCCACTAACGGCTCGACAGTGACGTCAGAGTTCAACTCCCGCCTGTTCCAGCCTGCTCCAAATAAGGGCAAAGAGGCGGGGCCGAGGCGGGACCTGCTGCCACCGAGCTGGAAGTTCCAGAGCTAGCTGAAGCTACCAAGCTAAGCTAACATGCTCCCATTTTACGTTTCTAAGGTAAGCGGACATGAAACTATTCGGCAAAACTATAAATAATAATCTAAGTTATTGAGTTTTTAGCATAATACTTCAGAATCTTAACGTTTGTGCAATTGTGCTAAATTCCACACTGGAATCAAGCAAATATTAATATGTTTGCATGACATTAGTTATTTATATTTTGATATCACTTAATTATACGTTTAATACATTTAAGTCACGCTTAGGTACATGTGATGGTAGCTAGTTAGTGCTCTTACCTGTGAGGCCTCCTCCAAACAGCATAATAACCAGACTGTATCATTAAAACTAAGTACCAGTTCTAGACCCTTGACTTTAGACAAACAATTCAAAAGACAACATGTATTTAAAGACCAATCTTTATTTGAAGGTGCCTCTTAACCTGAGATATTAGTTATACAGTAATAGTATTGACAATCTAAAAAAACTGAGCAACTCAACTTTATGTTTCTTATTGTCTAAAGCATTTATTATTTTCATTTTCCCCCTCTCATATTCAGTGTGGACGGATTGAGACAGCGTGGTGTCCAGAGAGCAGCAGAGACTTCAGGGAGAAACCTCCGTGTGATGGACGTCCTCTCTGTTGGTTTGGAGAGGACTGAGGGTCTTTCTTCAGCGAGGAGGACCAGGCCTGATGGAGGAGCCCATGCTGGGCATAGCTGATACCAACTACACAGGCCTAGTCTGTCACTTTATTTGACTAAATGTGTTCACTTATACATTTAATAGGTTTACACCTTCTGTCCATATGTGCTTTTTATTTAAAACATTTTATTAACTTTTGGTTCACATTTCAATAAATTGTATTTGTATTTAAACTCCCTTTGTCCATTATTCTTACTGAAAGTGTTAATTACACATTCACATCTGACTGAAGATTGGCCCCATTTATTTGTGACGTTGCAAACTCTGCGGTACAAGGCACAAGTGATGTGAAGCTCATAAAGTGAGGCAAATAGAAATAATCAGCTGATTTAGATGTGGAAATAGGTGTATTCGATCAGCTGACTGTTTTTACATTAAAAGTAGTTTCTTAGTGTACTGGTCTTAAAATCTCATAACATCAGCTTTTAATGTTCCTCTTGGATGTTCTTCTTGACCCTCAGAGAAGGAGAAAATGTCATGTCTTTCAGGCATGTCCTTTCCTAACAAAAATGACAGGAAACATAAAACATATTATTGCAGAACAAGTGTGTTTGTGTGTTTAGGGGCTGTAGATATAATTATTTTGTAATTGTAATGTTTTTATTTTATTTCAACAGAGCTACAAAGACAATCAGATTATGAATGAACAGTATGAAGTTCATCAACATTGAAATATATGTTATTATCAAAATAATATTGAACTGTTATCAAAACGTAGTGGAACTGTAGAAGCTTGCTCTGTTGTCTCACTGAAAGAATAACTTTTACCACGTTTTTACAGACAATATTGAGAGATAAATAGTAGCAGTTCTCACTATGTGTTAAATAGCTTTGCCTTCAATACATTAAATTAGAAAGCTGACAAAGTCATATTGCTAAATATCTCAAACTTTTTGCATGGAAAAAAGCCTCAACTTAACTGATGTGTAGGTGATCTAGTATTTGGTATTGTTTAATGGAATACATATCAGTGTATTAAAGTCAATACTTCATTCATTTAAACCAATATCTTTCTTGATTCTTTGTACAGTATGAAAAAAAGAGTCTTTGTACATGTGCTGAAGTTCACTGCTGTGAGGCGTCCAGTTCTGTCTCTCACTCTCTGGTCCAGCCTGTCTGCATCACCTGGACACCTTAAACAAACAGATATATATATATATATATATATGTATGTAAAGTACCATGTGTACAAACAATATAACTGATTCTCTTCTGTTGAACATGTTGGATTGTGTATTGTCCGAGTCAGGGTCCTTTTTATTTTACTGTAACTTTGGAAGTTGTGTTACCAATGCTTACTGTTTATTTGATACCCATTTGGTAATGCAATTAATAAAAACAACAAGGTTTGGGTTCGTTCTTCAGATGACTGTGACGTTAACGTGTAAGCTCAATAATGAACTCCAGCTCAACCAACCATATTGTAGTATCTAAGTAATCATCTTGAGATATGACATTAATAATTGTAATATACACACATCTTATTGTGAGGTTGATTTCACATACACTACTTCAACGTTAGCTTGTCTACATACTTGAGCATAGCCAATTTAAATTAACCTTAGCGATGCATACAGTTCCTACGTACATAATAAAATATCTCTCTAAGTTACAAGGATGACCTTATTTTATCAACCTCAAACAGAAGCCGTTTGTTCTACAGGATTATCCCACTTAACGCTTAACACTTGTCTATTTCGTTTTAACCATTATATATACAGTCCAGAGGCGGCGCTAGGGGGTGGCTACTTGGGCTCAATCCCCGGATGTTTTTTGAAAAGCCCCGGATGTTTCACTTGAAAAATAAATAAAAATAATAATATATATTTTTTTGAAAATGTCTCGGGAGTAATGTGCAGTACCGGAGTCCACCAGAGAGGCAGCCGCTGCGGGACATTAGCCTGCGTACTGTGTAGCCTTCCCTGCCCTGAAGAAGAAGTGATCCTTCTTAGTGCCTGACGAGCCTATAAAGTTATGGATATTAGAAAGTTATTTTCATCGAAGCAGGCGCCACAAGCTGCAGCAGCAGCAGTATCAGCAGCTGACAACAATGTCATCACCAGCAGTGAAGAAATGGATGATGTTTCAGGTTTGTGAATCTAATGGTGATATCTGCGCTCTGGCTGACTGAGTAAGAAGTGAAAAAGAGTGATGTACTGTAACGTTAATCTTATAGCTAGTACACATGGAGTAACCAAGGCAAGGCAAGTTTATTTATATAGCACCTTTCAACACAAGGCAATTAAAAGTGCTTTAAAAAAATGAAAGACATTCAGTCAAAGGCATTTAAAAACAGTAAAAGATAATAAAAGAAACATTAAAAGAAAAAATACATGAATACAAAGTTACAGTGCAGTTTAAGATATGAATAGTTCACAGAGAAGTTCCACTTTACTGATGAACACAACAGCTCAGTTTAAATTAAAAGCAGTGACAAAAAGATAAACCACACTAAGTCAATACCCTTATATGTTAGTATGTATACAGAACATGACTAAAAATTATTCTAAGATGTAACGTTAACCCTTCATACCTCAGTCTACTTTTAAGACACTCAAATAACGTATTCCAATTTTTATTTTGTTTTCGCGCGTGGAATTATACCGGCTCTCGTTTCAGTACACATAACAACGGAACCATAGCAACGGAACTGACAGGCAACGGAACTGACAGGCAACACTCTGAATCCGATTGGCTGTGACTGCATCCACTCAGAGTGCCCGATTCAGAAACGTGACTCTTACACTCTTTACGTCACAAACAAAGATGGTGGATGAGAATATATCTATACAACGATAAGCAGTGTTGGGACTAACGCGTTACAAAGTAACGCGTTACTGTAACGCCGTTATTTTTGGCAGTAACTAGTACTCTAACGCATTACTTTTTAAATTCAGTAACTCAGTTACCGTTACTACATGGTGCGTTACTCCGTTACTGCGTTAGTTTTTTTATATAGTCAACAGCCAGGTGAACAGAGATGAGAACTGTACTTAAGTACTTGAGTAAATGTACTTGGATACTTCCTGTGTCACATGCGGAGACGGGCTGTGGGCGTGTTTGTGTTGTTTACTAACAAGACTATCATGGCGGCGGCGGCGGAGCTCAAGTCTAGTTTCTCCACCTGGAGATATTCTCACTATTTCACTTTTGTCGAGCACAAAGAAAAGAACATTTTAGTTAAATGTAAGTTGTGTCCTGGCGGGTCAAAGAGCCTATCTACTGCCTGAACCAGTCATTCAAATCTCTTAAAACATCTGCAAAAACAACATGCTGGGACGAAGCTAGTAGCTAAGACCACAGGGACTCAGCCGACGCCACTCCACCTGCACCTCCACCTCCACCTGCACCTGCACCTCCACCTGCACCTCAGCAACAGCGGCTGTTTTTTAACCAAGGGACTGCTAGCCAGGGAAAAGTCGATAAAGCCATTGCACGGTAGTTGTAGAACACATGCAGGCTATTGCTACAGTGGAGTCACCCGCTTTCAGGGAGCTAGTTAGCATGATAGCATGTCCGGGCGGCACACGGCATATGAAACTACCTGGATAAAGAATATACAAAAATGGAAAGCTGGCTAATATCAATGCTATCCAGATTGCATATAATGCATGTCAAGTTGATCAACAGATTGTATTATTCTCCAATGCAATAACAGTACTGAAATGAAGGCTATAAGGGCATTAATATAATGGGAGCCCTTTTTTTAAGTAACTAAAACGTTACTTTT